>NC_056741.1:1064444831-1064674831 GCF_019279795.1 Protopterus annectens | reverse complement strand
GTCAGATAACTTAATTAGGTATAATACTATCTAAAGATATTAAATCTATTATATATAATAATTATAATACCTGTTTTCTTAATATACAAAATCTTTTTAATACCTGGAATAATATGTTTTTTACTATGGAGGAGAGACTTACAATTATTAAAATGATAATATTCCCCAAGATTTTATACTTAATACAATCAATAATACTTCCACCTACAAAAATAATTATCAAGAAACTGAACACACTAATGTTAAATTTCCTATGGGCACCTAATAGACCTAGGATTGCATTAAAGAAACATACTAATAGCTGGTCTCAAGGGGGTATTTCTTTTCCAGACTTTAATTTATATACTATCTCTTCTATTGTAAAAGTTATTACTTTATTAATAGATCAGTCATATGTCACAAAATGAAACAAATAAACTTTTACAAACAAAGAAAAAAGAAAAAAGAAAAACGGAGGCTACAAATCACGCCAGTCAAATAGGATTCAGATTCCTTTACTAAACTTGGTAAGCACTTTCATGCAAAACGTTGCTTGCACTTCCTCAGACAAAGTTAAAATGAAACACATGGCATTTAATATACAAAAACCTAGATCAAGCCCTAAGTTAATTAATTAATTAACTTGCCCTTAATTAAATCAACCATTTTACAACAATAAAAAGCTAGCTTAAAGCTACAACATACATAATATATATATATATATATATATATATATATATATATATATATATATATATTAATCAACTATACCAACTACCTAAAGTGTATTTCTAAAATGTAGCTTATTTTTATACATATGTACTGAAAAAATGACCAAATCATTACACATTTTTATATATATATGTACATATACACAAAATAAAAATAAAAATAAAAATAAAAATAAAGTGAAATAATTGGTCATTTAAATATATTACCAAGTTATTATTGTGCATATGTAAAAAATGCTATATATGTAAAAAAACACAACTATCTCTCCAGAGCTTTAATATTAAGCAGACATTTGATGGAACACATATCATTGATGCCTGGATAGGTGTAAGCATTAGTTTTCAGTTGCCAAAGAAGTTCACGTTCTTGCAACTTTAAGTATCATGGCCCCCCCCCCTAGGGTTCTTATCTACCTTTTCCACAATGTTAAACAGAAAACTATGAGAATTATTATCAATAATATGCTTAGCTAAGGCATTCAATGGATTTTGCTTAGATATAGCATATAGATGTTCATAAATTCTGTTTTTTAATAATCTTTCTGTTTTACCAAAATAATAAACTGGACATTCTCTACATTTTGCAAGATACACCACCCCCTGGCTCTCACAATTATGTTTACCATTAATATAATATTTAGTGCCTCTAATAGTGAAGGTGGAACCTATCTGTATAAACCTACAATATTTACATCTCCCACACTTAAACATGCCCTTATTGGCTTTATAGGTTTTAAGTGGGAACTCAAGTAGATTTTTTGTAGAAAGGGCCCTTTTGTATACTACATTCAATTTCGAACCTAATAAAGAATGTAATTTCCTATCTTGCATGATAAATTCCCAGCTGTTTTGTAAAACACATCTAACCTGTGTAGCAAAAAGGTTAAATTGTGTCAAAAAACTGATATTATAGTTAGTATCGGTTTTACTACTGTTTTCACTTTCTAAATCAATATTGTCCAACTGGATATCCTGATTTTCATTATTTTCGTTATCGGAAACCGTAGGTGTCCCTTTAAATATAGGCCTAAGCACACCAGCTTTCCTCTTGTTGTTAACATCAACAAAAACTGCATTTAACAGTTTGTCCGGATACCCTCTGTTATTAAACATTTCCCAAAGCTTCCAACATTCCTCTTCGAATGCTTTATCCGTGGAACACATTCGAGAGGCATGGACAAATTGTCCTTTAACCACCCCCTTCTTTTGATGATAGGGGTGGCAGCTTGTGAAATGTATGAAGGAGTTGCTATATGTTGGTTTTCTATATATTTTAGTAGAAAAAACATTTCCTACTATATCTTTATTGATGTCAATATCCAAAAAATGAATGGATGTGTCCCCAATTTCATAGGTAAATTCCAGAAAAGAAACAAAAGAGTTCATTTCACTAATCAGCTCTATGACTTCATCCCGTGTACAATTAGCTATCATTAGAATATCATCTTGATAGCGTGTGTACCACACTATGATTTTCTTAAATAAGTCGTGGGGAAAAAGGAATGTCCGCTCCCAAAAGGCCATTACTGTATTCGCGAAACTACCGCCAACCGGGGAACCCATCGCTACACCCGTTTGCTGTAGGTATATGTCTTTTCTAAACATAAAATAATTATTCGCTAAAATAATTTCCAAAATGGAAATAATTAAGTCAACATCCTTCCCTGGACACTTTTTTCCTAACAAAAATTCACGTACCCACTCAAGACCCATTGCGTGGGGGATAACAGTGTATAAATTCTTGACATCTGCTGTCACAAATATTAAATCAGCTTTAAAGGGAATTTCATTAAGGCTCTTTAAAACGTGCCAGGAATCCTTACATATCTGGCCTTCGGTCTTAAGATACTCCTTCAGTTTGTTGTCTACCCATTTGGCACAGGGGTAAGTGATGGAATTCCGTCCGTCTATTATAGGCCTAAATGGGGGGTCCTGAATGTCTTTATGTAATTTCGGAATGCCAAACAACACCGGAGTAATGGGTGCTGGCATAGAAAAATAGTGGTATAAATCCAATGAAATACAGCCATCAATGAATAATTCACTTAAAAAGTCCCTAATTCTTTGATAAGCTTGATTAAATTCATTCAGTGATACCTTTTTATATTCTTCAGAGAAAAGGAGATGATGCATTTTTTCAATATAATCATTTTCATGCATTAAAATGGCGCCACCGCCTTTATCAGGCTTCATTACTCGTATTTCATGTACCCTGATATGTGTTATTAATTCAATTTCCTTAGATGACATTGTTCTATTTTTACAAATTTCTTTGTGTAAACCCCTTAAATGAATTTCAGAATTTTTTTCAAAAATCATCAAATTATTATCCAAAGGGGGATTAAAGACACTTGAAACATTTTCATTCTTAGGTTGATAACTATTTTGGTCACCAAAAAATATTTTTAAATTTAATCTCCTAACAAACATTGTTAGATCACATAATATTTTAGCAATGTCAAACTTAGGCGGTATAACAAAAGTAAAACCTTTAGCCAAAAATTCAATGAAATCAGAACAAATATCCAAGTCCGTGAAGTTATACACTTTAAAGTCATTGCTCCTACTTAATAGGATATTTACGGAACCTGGGTTTTTACTGTCCATTACCTCTATCGGCCTTTCCGCTTGTTGGTCCCAAACTTGTTGTGACCCTTGCGGTTCCAACCCGTTTTCTTCCGAGGGCCATACTGGTTGTGTTGAAAACCCTGTGGTTGGTTCTATTTTGTATTAAGCTGGTTATTTTGGTTGCCAGCTTTCTTCTTACCGTTGATACAATCACTACGTCGCAAGGCTTGAGGAGGTATATCATTGTCCGAAAGATGGCTGTTGTCAGTATTAAGGAAAGTATCCAAATCACCTTCCTCCACAGACTGTGCATCCGTGTGCAAAGGGTGAATATGTGTACCTGTGGTGGGGGAGCTGACATGCGCACTTTTGTTAACCGGTGGATCCGGATAAGCAGTCCCTTTTTCATAGGCTAACATGTCCCTATGAATTTTCCTCTTTTTTGTCTCACCAATTTTGTTAATTAAAACATTAATGCTTGAGTAGATTCTAATGTAATCGTACTCATACCGAGAAAAACTCGGATCAGTTTTAATCAAGTTATCCATAATGGTTAAATTATCTTTTAAAACTGCCATTTGTTTGGAATATTCTTCTATTAACAGCTCTAAAAACTGAAACCCTTGCTGATCGAAATGCCGGATTAAGCGCTTACCAAGTTTAGTAAAGGAATCTGAATCCTATTTGACTGGCGTGATTTGTAGCCTCCATTTTTCTTTTTATATGTCACAAAATGGAAAGATTATTGGGAGCTAATTAGTATGCACTTCATGAAAATCTCCTTAACACATAAAAATATGATTGTAAATAACTCCATGTTATGGTTACTAAAGGAATTTTGTACTTCACCTATTACACCTAAACATATGGTTTGTTACCCATTAAATATTATTATTAGTTATCGTAACTTTATATTCATGCACCCTAAGTATAGGGAATGGAATTTTATTGTATTTCCTATAATGTATACTCAGGGTATGCTTTTGTCATCTACTTCTGAAGGAACTCATTTAGCTATAGATAATGATCTAAAGTATTGGTATCAGTTGATATCTGATAATAAAGTTAAAAATCTAGATTGCTTAAAACAAGAATTTGATCTAAGAGAAACTTGCTGGTTAGAGGTTCAGACCTTTAGACAACATCTCATTAATAAAATAGATTTAATGTCTATAACTGTTAAAGAATCTATTCCAACACTGATTGATTACTTGATATTAAATTTACAACATAAAGTTTCTGATAAAGGTAAACTTTCATACATACATAAAGTTATCAGACAAGAAACTTTTTACAGTGTAGATTCATACTGGAATTATTTCACTTCTATTAATGGGGACCCACCAAATCAACAAGATAAACAATATATATTGGAATCTGCTTATAGAACTACGTCTTCCATTGTCTGGAGACTTTATACATGGAAATTTTTACATAGATCTTTTTATACACCTTTGATGATGAATAAAATAAATAATAAAGATAATCTATGTAAGAGATGTAATGTAGAAATTAATGCTGACTGGGCTCATATGTTTTATGACTGTATAAAATTGAAAGAATACTGGAAGTCAATTAATGAATTTTTGCAGGCTCTTTTTACAGATAATTTCATTATTTCTAAATCTCTTATATTATTCAACACACCTGTACCTCAAAGTGTTAAAAAGGTTAAGCTTCCCTTGTTATGGTCTATTCTAGCAGTGGCTAGGAAAATAATAACTAGAAATTGGATTTCAGATACACCTCCTTCGTTCAATGAATTTACAAATGTTATGAATATTGTGTGCCATATGGAAATAAACACAATTAGGACTAGAACAAATAGAAAAACATCTTATTTTATTGTATGGGATAATTTACAAAATTTGTTAAAAAAATTTTAATTTCAATAGCATGGTATTTTAGTTTAATTAATTGATCTGATTGTAGTGGATGTCTTTGTAAATACTTTAGTTGTTTTGTTGAATATTATAATAATACCTATTTTTAATTACTTGTATAAAATTGTTATGATATTTTTCTTATATGTTAAAACAATAAACCTGTTTTGAAAAAAAAAAGAAATTGAACTGGTTGGAGTTCCCTCAAACACTTCAACTCAGTTGTCACTAGCACATAAGTTATACCATCACTCAGATAAGATTCCAGCCCTACAAAAACCTAATATACCCTTACACCACCACAAGAACCCTGAGATCAAGTAACCATAACCTCCTTGAAGTTACAAAACATAACAATGAGTCAGGTAAATCTCTCTTTAGCTGCTACATTTCCAAATTCTCAAACTCCATCCCTACCCAAATAACATCAAATAACTCCACAACACAATTCAAAAAACTACTAAAAATCCACCTCACAAAGATGTCTGTGCTGTGACAGAAACCTGGTTCAAGGCTCCTGAGAGCACCCCAGCACTAACAGGTTTCACCTCATATCATGCGTTCCGGCCCCAAAATCCGGACAACACCAAGAAAGGAGGGGGGGTGTCCATATTCATAAAGGACACCCACACCTCAAGGTTGGTGGCAACGCACGATGCATCGGAGACCATCCAGGTGCAATTAAATATATGCAATACTGCTCTGCAATTTGTAGCATGTTACAGGCCACCCTCTCAAACTCAGGAAACTCACATGGCCTTCCTGAAAACATTGGAGGGGATAAATGTATCTCCAAACACCATCATACTAGGTGACTTCAACTACCCTAATATAGACTGGGAACACTACTCAAGCCCGAACACTCTAACCCAAAGATTCCTGGAGTTCATAAACTCAAATGCCATGGAACAACTAGTCACCATCCCCACAAGAGGAGAAAACATACTTGATCTCATCATCACGAACATGGGATCAAAATGTTCAACACCGAAGTATACCCCTCACTGGTGAGATCAGATCATAAACTAATCTCGCTGGAGGTCCTCATCCCGCCCCACCTGAAACAAAAAGACCACAGTGAAAAACTTCTCAAAAGCCGATTTCACACTTCTAAAAACTAGTGTGGTCTCCTTTAAGGCCCCTGAGCCAGTGGTAAACATTACTCAAGCCGCTGAATCACTTACAAATGCCTTCTACCAGCACCTACAGGACTGCATGGATCAGGCAATCCCAAACAAAACTAAGACTCTCTGTACCAAAGGCAAGCGTCCAGTCTGGTGGACCCCAGCCATAAACAAGCTCTACAACAAAAGGAGGAAGCTACTACAAGATAGAGCAAAATCCTTGAAAGGTAAGACACCTTTGATCATTATAAGTAAAAAACTAAGAGCTCTCATAAAATCATCCAAGGCAAATTTTGAGAGAAAAATCGCCAAGGACTCTAAAGACAATCATAAGGCCTTCTTTAGCTATGTTAGAAACCTAGGAGGAAACTCCCAGATATGCTCAGAATTAGTTCAAAATGATGTGAAAATTATGGAACCTACACACATTGCTAACATACTGGCTGACAGGTTCAGTGCAAACTTCTCCCTCCCCAAAGGAGAGATATCTATTCCAGAGGATTGTAGCCCCCCAAACATCTCCAACGCCCAGGTGAGAACTGCCCTCACTAAGGCAAAAAACACAGCATCCATGGGACCGGATGGTGTCCCCGGCTGTGTGCTTCATCAACTCAACGAGGAATTAAACCCACAGTTAGGACAGCAGTTTAATCTTAGCCTCACCTCAGGATACGTACCCAAGGAGTGGTGCACGGCGACTGTGGTCCCACTTCATAAGGGCGGTGCCTCCACAGACCCTGGAAATTACCGCCCCATTAGCTTGACAAGCCTTATCTGCAAAGCCATGGAGAGGATCATAATGGAACTCATAAATAAAGACATAGGGAACTTGCAGACTTTGGATCCAACCCAGTTTGGCTTTGTCAAAGGCAGATCCTGCCTCTTAAACTTGGTTGACTTTTTGAGACAGTCACCAAGGCCATTGATGAGGAAAGGCAGTCCATACAGCCTACCTCGACCTGGCAAAGGCCTTCGACACAATACCCCACTAAGGTATCATCGAAAACTCATCAGCTTGAATGTAAACCCATACATCACAAGATGGGTTGCAAACTGGCTAAGTGACAGAACCCACAGGGTCAGAGTTGCTGGAGCCATGTCAGACTCAAAGCCTGTCACAAGTGGTGTCCCACAGGGCTCAGTCCTGGGTCCACTCTTGTTCGGCATCTACTTTTCTGAAGTACAAGCAAACACAGGAGGGTTATGGCTGACAAAGTTTGCAGATGACTGCAAACTGGGCGCCATAGTCGAAAACACATCTGACACAGATATCCTCCAGAAGGGCCTCACAGAAATGGATAACTGGTGCCAGAGCCATGGCCTGAAGTTAAATGCCAAAAAATGCATAGTCATACCCTTCGGGAAAAACAAGGTTACCCCTAGCTACCATATAGGTGGCAATCCACTGAGCACAGAAAAAGTCCTCAGGGATCTGGGGACCCAAGTTGACAGTAGCCTTTCGTTTGACACTCATGTTGCTAAAGTAGTTAGGAAAACCTTCTATATCGCCCACCTGATCATGAAGGGATTCACATCTAGATCAAGGGAGGTCATCGTCCCCCTGTACTCATCACTCATTAGACCTATGATTGAGTACAATGCCCCGTTCGGAATGTATCTGACCAGACACCTGCTGCAGCTTGAAAGGCCCCAAATGTTCCTCATCAAAAGGATAAAGGGTCTCAAAAATATGTCTTATGCTGCCCCACTGAAAGAACTCCAGCTCTATTCAGTCTCATACCGCTTGCTCAGAGGTGACCTGTGCCTGACATATAAGGCCATGTCAAACCCAGATTTGATGAATATGCTTCACCTCAAAAAATCTAGATCCCTCAGAACCACAAGGGCGGGAGACTTAAACCTTGACACGGTTATAAACAGAACGTGCTGGAGGGACAGATTCATCACCCAGAGACTCCCTATGCTGTGGAACAAAATCCCGGTACATGTGAGGCAGAGCACCTCGCTGGCCTTGTTCAAGAGGAATCTTGACCAATGGATGGGAGATCGCAGATATACCCCAGGGATTACTTCAGTGTCACTGCTTAACAGAGGCACAGAAAAATGATAGGCATAGTTTTTATTCAAACTAAAGGGGTGGCGAAAGCCACATAACTATGGGCTAGGCTTATAAATGCCCTTGGGCAGATAGCCTAGTATGAACATATGAACCTATGAACCTATGAACTGGCTATGTTCTTGTCTTACCCCTGGGTAAAGCTGAAATACTAGAAATATCTACAGTCATTGGCAATGTTAAGTCTAGCTTCTAACATATAACCATCTGCTGTTATAAGCATAAAATATCTTCCTCCTGGATAATCTAAACTGTAGTTTCGCACATTACACTGCCTGCTTTATTAAGTTAAAAAAAATTATAAAACTACATACAAACCTGCTATTTACTGTTATATCCTAGCTGTATAAGGCTACAATATACTTCATGTGCTGTGTACAGAATGCATTATACTGCAAGATGAGTTTATTATTTGACAACTATCTAACTCTGAGCCTGCTAACAGGCCATATTTACCTATCACTGAAACCTGCTTTTGTATGTGTATTTCACCATTTGTATTAATTTGATCATATATATATTTATGTACCTGTGATATAAGTTGAGCTTTTCTCCACGGCCCTAAGCTGAAAATGGACATGTGTCCAGTCGGACTTTCCAGGTCAACAAATGTAAAATAAAAATAAAAATAAATAAATAATATTGCTGAACTAAGACTGCATTCATGATGCATGAACACAAATTGTATCTACTTTATAAAATTATGGCAAAGTCCCCTGAAGGCTGTAGACTTATTTCTATTCAGAAATTTTAGGCTAAAAAACAACACATAGATAATCTTCATAATGTAAAAAACTCTAAAGACAACTGATCTGTCAGTGTTTAGCAAGTTTACAGCAAAATACTCTAAATGCTTGAGTATGTGCATTATTTTCCAAGAAATTATACAAGTATTACTGAATTCATGGTGTCAAGTATTATTTTAGTATGCGTATAAAAGCAGTCCCCCAGATTCACTATCCTTCCATGCATAACTAGTCATGCACGGAAGCGGCCGTTTAGGAGCTGGACAGCAGAGCACCATGCATATTAATGAATGCGCTCTGCCTGAGCTCCTAAATGGAAACAGAGCATACACGAGTGTAGGCGGCACGTCTGAGAGCAGAGCTCTCAGAATATATATGCCCCTGCAATGAAGAACAACAGAGTATGAATAAGAATGCGCAAGACTGCTCATAGGTGTTCGCATACCCCCAGCAAAATCCCCCCCAAGTTTACAAGAGCAGTAGTTAAAACATTAAATATAAAGAAGTATTTTTTTATAAAACAGATTAAATTTAACTGTAGTTATATGGGTTTGCCCATCGCTTAGCAACAGTTAATGCAGCTAAAACAGCACAAGAGGATAAAAAGCAAGATATTTGCAAATGAAGCAATACAGCAATAGTGTAGTGGGCAGATCATTCACCTTATGAGCAGTCATTCCTGGTTTAAGTCCCACTCCAGTACAATCCATTTTCCATGTCAAATCACTTTATGATCAATTCATTTTGTTGCCCCATAAAGAATATGTACACAGGAATCAGGGATACAAATGAAAGTTAAAATGTGTAATGAAAGATAAATCCATACAGTTTACAAATCCACCACCTTCCTAAGAACCATTACACATTACTGTCTAAATTAGTGCGGTGGAAAGTGGGAGTAAGCACTAGAAAGCAAGTGTAAGCATATTTAAGCAGTAGTAAGCAAGTTTAAGCTCATTTGTATGGGGGTAAGCAATGTGCACACAGGTTAAGCAATATTGAAGCCAACTCTCTGTAAGCATATTCAACCAGAGGTTAGCATTGCTTACCTTCACACAAACCCACTTACAACTGCTTAAAAGTGCCTTAATCACTCTGTATGCATCAGCCACTGATCTGGCCAGAAAAAAAGTAACCAGCCTTTGCAAGTCATGAACCCAGGACCCTGTACACTATAGTCAAGCAGTGACCCACTAAGCCATCACAGCAGTGTGCAAAATTAAGGTTTCACCAAATAAATCCTCACTATAGGAAAATCAAACTGAACATGTGAAAGGAATCTATATACAGTCTTATGTTGTATAACCTGCTACATAACATAAATATGTGACCCGGAGTACTGCAGTAAGCCCAGATGTGAGCTATCATTGTACTAAAGTGTTGAAGTCCCCAGGACCCCATACAATGTACATACACATGAATCATGGATACCAGACAAATATATATCATAATGAATAATGAATCAATGCCAAAAAGCAAATATAATCCACATTAAATATTAAGCGACTCTAAGTGATGCACAGCCCAGCTTAGTAGGTGTAAGCAATATGTAGGCCAGCCAATTCAATCTGCCCATTGGTATACCCCTTTAAACCATGCCAACCTTAGGTAAGCAGGTTTGCCCATAGCTTAGCCTTCTCAAAACCGTCCAATCACAGAAAAGCATGGAAAATCGGGTGTATTTAAACCCCACAGGCGGAAATACTTTCCATAACTGGTTGCAGCTTCCTCCTGTAGGCAGAATGGCTGGTGTTAGGGAAGGTTGTCAATTCCGAGCATAGCGCTGGGGCATCCAGGAGTCTAAAGTCATGGTATGGCTCCTGGTAAAACACCATGAAGAGAAACTACTGCAGGGCTAGTACCAGGGCTCTCAATATAAAGCAGAGGCCTGGAACAGTCTTGTCCATGACTTCACTAGTTCCACTAGTATCCCCGAACTGGTGAGCAGGTCAGGCATCACCATGCGGCGTAAGGGGGATCTATTGGATCAGTGGATCCAAGAATCTAGGCAGATGGCTGATGCCCCAGTAGTGAGTAAGTAGTCATTCTACTAACTAGTTAATAATTACCTATCTTATGCATACTATGTATAGGTATTGCCCATGCTTCTAGGCTGCAAAGGCTGCATTGCGAGGCAGGTTAGTAATAATCTTTCATGTACTGTCATAACAAAATAAATATAAAAGTCTTAGAAAGTATTGTACCACTATAAAAATGTATTGTGTATAGTATGTAGTGAATAAACTAGACAATATGGCAGGAAGAGTGTCATATAGGTTGTATGTAAATAAAAGTGTAATATCCTGCTTGTGTTTACTCTGCTATCATATGCTAATGTGGTGTTGCATTCTCTAAATAGTACTGTTGTAGTAAACAGTGTTACCCACACTGTGGTAAGCAGATAAAACATGTAGGAAGGTCTGTATAACAATGTTGGAAGAGGTCATATTGTACAGCTGAGGGAGACTTAGACAGAAAATATTGGAAAGTTTTCCACCAATTCCCAGATAGCACACTGAGCTGTGATGTTAACTGCAACAGTTTTAGTACACACAGCAGGGGTTTGAATCCCGGGAGTGGTAGTAAGCTCTATGCATAATCATACCTCACAACTGTACATAATTTGCTAGAATGTTCAGATAGAAAGCTGTATGCATAATTATAACCATCAACTGTACAGAATGTGTCAGAATGTTATGATACTAAGCTGTATGCGTATTCATACTCCTCAACTGTCCAGCATGTCCAGATAAATTACCAAAATCTTCTGCCTGGTACCCATTCCCCATGGCAAATCAGTCTGATGATCCAAGAAATGTAGGCAGCTTTTAATGACACACAACTGATAGTCAGACCTGTAAATATTCAGAAAATGTAAATGAAAACAAATCTGTCATTGTAGCATCTCACCCAAAGTGTATGAGAGCAATTCTCAAAATATGTCCCATTAACACCTGCATCTTGTCAGGCCTTGATCAGAGTGTGTTCAATAAGAGATTAAAGAGGTATGTGCATAACATCAACATGACAACAAATGCAGCCAAATACAACAACAGAACCACAGGGCGTTTGAAGCTGCTGCTAAACGCCAATGCGTAAACCTTGTGGTTAAATCCAAACTGTCACGAAAATTCTATTGCGAAAATACTATTACGAATTAAACTGTTTGCTTCAAATATTTAAAAACCATTTATTGCACACAACGGATTAAGCGCTTTCACCTACCATCAACGTAGGCTTCATCAGAATGACATACAATTACATTCAATAGATTAAATAGTTTAAATTTGGCGCCAAAACTTTTGCATCTTTAAAGATATATACACACAGTGAAATTTCATCAATGCAACTTTGTTAATCAATATTGTTTCTTAAAAACTTTTGCACTAGATATTAAAAAAAAAAAAACATATATCAAATAGTATATATCATTAAAAAAGTTCATTGCAAATATTCTATTATACTTTTTGTGGAGATACTTTCGTTTAAACCAGGTGGGGTTGTGGCATCTGTTAAGATCTGCCAGTATGTTTCTCTATATGAAAGTATATTTTTTATATTGTTACCGCTTGGGTCGGAAGTCACTAGTTCTACAATCCCAAACCTAAATTTGTGTTCCGAACCCATATTAATAACATGCCTAGCAAGAGCATTCTTTTCATCACATCTCTTGATACAATAGTTATGTGCATAGATTCTTTTTTTAAATTTCTGTTCCGTTTTGCCTATATAATATGACGGACACTTTGTGCATATTGCCATGTATACTATAAAATTGCTATTGCAATTCCCTTTTTTGAAAAAGATTTTGGTGCTGTTGTAGTTTGCTAATTTTATACTTGACTCTTCAAAAATAGAACTACACTGTTTGCAACACCCACATCTTCTTGTACGCTGACTGTCATCTCTGTTGACATTCTTGTCATCTCTTTTGACCTTCTCCAATATATTCTTTAGGTTCAAAGCCATTTTGTATACAAATATTGGTTTGTTACCCAAAATTCTTTCCATCTCCTGATTAGTTAACATGGTATGCCAATGTTTGTTTAAAATATCTTTCACTTTATTATTGTATGCATTGTATTCTACTATACATGCTCTCCCAAAGTCCCTATCAGTTTTTTCTTTCTCTACCGTCAAATTAGCTTCTTCGTTGTATTTATTTCCTAATAATGGAAAAATATTGTCACCCCATCTATTCAATAATTCAAGGCTTATTTTCTTCATCATACTTTGACTGTAACCCCTGTCCATAAATAGAGTAATAATAAATTCTATCTCTTCCTTAACTTCCTCTTTAGAGGTGGTCATTCTCAATGCCCTAATGCATTGACCTTTGAAAATATTGATTTTAGTTTTAACAGGATAAAAACTATATATATATTTAGAACTAAATAGATTTATCTCTCTCTCTCTCTCTCTCTCTCTCTGTATATATATATATATATATATATATATATATATATATATATATATACACACACACATATGCATACATCTATAGATATAAATGTCTACATCTATAGATATATATGTCTACACACACACATATATATATATATATATATATATATATATATACAACAATATATATCTACAACAATATATATATATGCATGTATATATATATATATATATATATATATATATATATATATATATATATATATATATATATATATATATATATATATATATGTATATACAGATATATATCTGTAGATATAATAGAGAACATAAATGCATATATGACCACAGGCACCGTTAATGGGATTGAGGGGACACAAGCAACATACGTCTTACATGTATTGATACCCCCGCCAGCCGAACAGGTTTGCCCTGCAATACAATACCAACTGTTGCAAATCCCATAACCAGGACATGACACTACATGGGCAACCAGTAAGCCATCCCACCTGTATGATGTCAGGCTGGTATCGATAACATATCATGCAGTACAGTCTGGCTACCATAGTGAATGTACAATGTGGAAGCAATAAACATTCCTAAGATACATATACACAACACATGTATGCAGATATGTATATATATATATATATATATATATATATATATATATATATATATTATTTATTATTTTTATTTATTTACATTTGTTGACCAGGAGAGTCCAGAGGCCTGAGGAGAAAAGCTCCACATTAAGTATTACTTACATTATACAGTTAAAAAAAACATAGCATTTAAAATATAGACATTAGTCCAGCTGAGGACGTAAGACAAGAATAAAACAGATGTAAAACGTACAATTTTAAAATATGGTGACATATACTAAACATGGTTACAAATGTAGTTGAGATTCATCAGTGAACAATTGATACAATCTGTTTTTGAGGTACATAACAGCCATTAGCAGTTGTTGCTACAAGAAGTTAGTACAATGTGGTAGGTAGCTGGGAACATGAGTAGCCAAGCTTGCTAAGAGTAGGTTGTTGATAGGGGGCCAAGAGAGGTAGTGGGTGGGTGGAGTGGATGGTATTAGAGGTGGGGGTTGCAAGGGCATATCTGGCAAGTTTTTAAGTGTGATTTTGGTAAGGATTTGAAGTAGGTGCAAGAAGTTACAGAGGTAATTGAGGATGGGATGGAGTTCTAGAGTTTAGCTATTGTGCAGGAGAACAATGCTTCCCCAGAAGAGTTATTGGCTCTTGTGACCTGTAGGAGGTTTTTGTGGCTGGATCTTAGTGGTCTCATGGTTATGTAGGGTTGGAGTAGATTCTGGAGAGATGGGACTTTTAGTGGTTGGTTTATTAGTTTGTGGGTGAGTGTGAGTTGGTACCATTGAAGGAGGTGGGGGAGCTCTAGCCAGTCCAGTTCTGTTAGTGAGAGACAGTGGTGAGTACGGTAGGAAGCCCCTGTGGTGAATTTGGAGATTTTGTTGTAGCAGGTTTCAAGCTTATTTAGGTTGCATTGTCTAAGGTTAGTAAATATTGGAGAGCCGTAGAGTAGGGCAGAGATAAGATGAGAGTTTGCTACCAAAATTTTAGCTGCTTTGGTAATTAGTTGCTGATTTCTATATAATGCTCCTAGTTTTTTGTGCACTTTTTTAATGGTCATGGAAATGTGAATGTCAAAGTTCAGTTTATTGTCTACTTCTACTCCTAGTAGTTTGGTGTGTTCTGTGGGATGGATGGTGGTGTTGTCTTTTGCTGTGATGTTAAATTGCGAGCTGTCTAGGGTAAGTTTGGTGGGTTGGAAGATTAGTAATTTTGTTTTGTTTGGGTTGAGTATTAGTTGGGCATTGGATAACCAAATTTCAACAGAGGAAAATTCTTCCTGTGTGACTTTTTGCAGTCCGGGTAGGGAGTGTCTGTGCAGATGATGGCTGAGTCATCTGCATTTTGTATGAGTGTGCCATGTGTTGTGGCTGAGGCTAGATTATTAGTGAAAATAGAGAAGAGTAGGCGTCCCAGGATGTACCCTTGGGGAACCCTTATGGAGACTGGTAGTTGGGGGATAGGTCATACTGCCAAACAACTGCTTGTTGGCGATCAGATAGGTAACTCTGAAACTAGTTGATGACTGGTTGAGAGAAGGATAAGTTATTGAGAAGAGAGATGAGTTGTTTGTGTGGGACCATGTCGAAAGCTTTAGAGAGGTCTTGGAAGGTAGCTGAGGAGAGATAACCTGCATTTTTATTTTGTAGGATAGTGTTAGAGAAAGAGAGTAAGGTGGTGGTGGTGCTATGGTTAGGTCGGAAACCATGTTGTGTGTTGGAGAGGAGGTTGTTAGCAAGGAGGTGATCTGAGACTTGAGAATGAATGCATCTCTCTCGTATTTTGGAGAGTGGCGAGAGAATAGCTATGGGGCAGTAATTGGTTAGATCTGTGGAGGGGCCTCCATTTGTGTAGGGTAATTATGTGTGAGACTTTCCATAGTATGGGAACATAACTTTCTGACAGAGATATGTTAATCAAGAGTGATACAGGGTAGGCTAGAGCGTCAGCTGCAAATTGAAGGTATTCACTTGGGAGGTTGTCTGCTGCTAATCTGGTGGTTTTAAGTTTAGTTAATAGTTGTTTTATTTTGGAGGCAGAAACAAGAGAGAAAGATAAGCTACTGGGAAGATTGTTAGTTGTAGCTGATGGTGTGGGTTTAAGGGGGGGTGTTGTCTAGCTAGTGATAGTATGGTTTGTGTGAAGTGATTGTTGAAAGAGGTAGCAATATTTTCAGAGGAGTGAGTTAAGTTAGGAGTGGATGTACTTACTTTACCTGGGTGGAGGATGGAGTTTATTGAGGACCAGAATTGTTTGGGGTTATATTGGGAGGAGGTAAGGGCAGACTGGAAGTACTGGATTTTGTCCTGTTTTATAAGCATTTTGGTTCTATTGTGTAGTTCTAGGAATTTTTGCCTAGTAGAGAGGTTTTTGGTTTTGTGACAGTTGTCCCAGGCTTTATCCCTGTTTTTCATTTCAGACTTAGTGTTTTTTGTAGCCATGGGGATGGTTGGGCTCTAGTTCCGGAACGTCTTATGGGGGCGTGATAATTAAGGAGGCTTAGGAATGTTTTATTAAAGTAGTCAACTGCGTCATCTAGTTTGAGGTATTTTAGAGGTTGCCATTTACAGTCTTTTAGGGATGAGCTGAATGAGAGAGGGATGAAGTTAGTTTTTTTGCTTATTTGATGGTAGATGATGGCTTTCACTTTATAATGGTGTTTTCTTAGTAGGAAGGTTGGGGAGAGATCACTGAGGCTGTCAGATAGGCAGCCTGCTATATATGACTGGGGGCTCTTATTGACTAATATCCAATCAAGGGTAGTGTGTTTGAGTTTTTATTTATCCGAAAAGGTGACTGGACTAGTTGGGTGAAGCCATGAAGGTTTACATGATGGGTTGGGTGGTTGCTAGAACAGGATTGCCAGTCAGTGTTGAAGTCTCCTAGAATTAAAGTTTCTTGGGGTAGGTGGTGGGTAGTCCAGCTGAGGAGGTTTTCAAGTGGAGGGATGTTTTCGCCAAGTAGCAACCTATTATGTTTAGGGTTTTATTTTTGGTTTATTTTAAGGTTGGTATATATTATTTCTTCCTTACCTATTTAGGGAGCTGCTAACTTTAAGATCTTGATGTCTAGATGCTGTTTAAATATTATAGCTATACACCTCCTTTTTTGTTTAGTCGGTCTATTCTTAGTATATTGTAACCAGTCGGGAGGATTTGCTCATTAGTAATGTGTGATTTTAACCATGTTTCTGTAAGGATCACTACATCAGGGGAGTAGAAGTCTATGGTGACATGGAATTCATGCACCTTGTTACATATACTTCTAATATTTGGGCTTATCAGAAGGGGTCGGTTGGCTTCCTACTGGCTGTGATTTGGGAGACGATGTGGTTTGTAGTCTGATTATGAGGGGAGGGGTTGGAGATTCAGGGGCCAGGATTGGGATGGATGTCTCCACTTGAGTGCTAGGTTGGATATGGATAAGATTATTAGTTTTATCAATTTCTGTATATGCTTGCTTATAAGGGAAGTTTTTGATTGTGTTCTGTGGGTAATAGGTATGGTGGTAGGGTCATGTTAAGTTGTGGGGTTGTTTTTAGTTTAGGTATTGTGGTCTGTAGTCTATATAGAGTGTGTATCGGGAAGGATGTTGACCTGATTGGAGAGTAGTAGAGTAGAGGTGGGATATGAGTGGTGGTGTATGTGGTGGTACAGTGGTAGTGGTTGATTGCGGTAATGGTGGAGGTTTGGTAAGATGTGATGTATGCAAGGAGTGTGCATGCAGTGAGTATAGGTATGGTGTGCTTGTACATATTAGCTGAGTAGGAGGGATAGTAGTGAGAAGCTGTAGGAGGAAGTATAGGTGTAGTGATGTTATAGGTTGTTTGAAAGGTGGGAGTGGTTACTGTTTGTAATAAAGGCAGGACCACTGTGGCAGTGAATGGAGCGTAGTGGGCAATAGATGAAGGAAGACTATCAGTAGGTTTAGGAGCCAATTTAAAGGGAAAAGGTTAGTAAAATACAACTATAATACAAGGTAGGATAGACCCTTCCATGGCATTTTCATTTTAAGCCCTTATGGAGTACTGGGAGATGGGTAGGAGCACTTCAGGGTTTAATAAAAATAATTAAGTGTTTTGCATAGGGTTTCAATAGGTGGGAGAGAAGGGACAAATGCTTGGAGAGAGGGGAATTGTTCAGCTGGGAATTGTTCAGCTATAAATATATATATATCTATATGGGATCCGTACTGATCCCCGACGGCACTTTCTGTCGAAGCAGAAATCAACGAACATACTTAACCGAATGTGCTGGCCACCAAAGCAGCAGTTTCGGATAATTATGCTCATTGTGCCAGTCGCACTATGGTGTGGATAAGAGAAAATTCCCTTTTCCCCACTGTAGTGTGACCTCGCAGTGAGAATATTAAAGTAGGGGGGTGGGGGGCACAGTCTCCCTAATGGGTGGTGCAGGGGGGCTTGCCCCCTGCAGAAACTTAGTAAAAAGTGTGTTTCTTAGTTTGGTGTTGTTATAGGTGGAGGGGATGTTATTTACATGTGCATTGTAGTTTTCTATGTTATGATGCACACTTTCAGTGTTCTGAGTTTTCGTTGTCTTGGGTTTTCAGTGTTGTGGGTTTTCAATGTTATGGTCTCAGTGTTTTGAGTTTCAATGTTATGACAATTCAATGTTTTAAAGTAGACCCATATATATATATATATATATATATATATATATATATATATATATATATATATATATATATATATAGATATCAATATAGATGCAGATATATTCTTAAGTGTGGGGGGTAAAGCTTCCCACACTAATGGTATGTGTATATTTGTCACTCTGAAAAACAATGCTTTCTCATTCGTTTCATTAATGAATTGACACTCAACAAAATATAGGGAAAACTAGATACAGGAGCTTAACTGCTTTATGTCACAGCTCAAAAAAGCAGTTTAAAGATAATTTACATCTACTGTATTATATAGCAGCACTATTATCAAGTAAAAGGAAGTACTTAAACTTACATTATGTAGAATGAACTGATTATGCTCAAAATTTTGTAAAGAAAGCTAAGCTTGTTATCACCTTTCTGATGACCATTTGTATAACACAGAGGATTGTGCGTGGGTCTGTGATCATAACTAGCTTGTTATGTGTCTGAGACATGGATATTAAAAAATTCACCTTGAGAGCAGAGCAAATCATAGTTCAGAAGGAGAATCTTGGCATCCATGTCAAAAACACATAACAGGTTAGTTATGGTCAGAGACACTCTATAATAATTATTTCTCATACATGGAGCTTTATCTGCTCTGATGTACTACTAGTTACAGAAAAGAATGTAGGAGCACAACGTGTGTTACAGTCTTGAAAGTTTTAACACACTTAGGGTGGTATTCATAGTCATTATGTAGATGTGTTATGGCTATATGCACTGTCCGCAAATAATCTGAGCTTAGCTGCGATTCATAGAGGCCACTATGCTAATGCACGATGGCTGCAAGTAAGCTTAAGCAAATTAAGTGATAATGAGATGTAAATGAGCCATGCTATTTCCAGGTGTGAGGTGCTTGTCTTGCCTAATGCAAAACCGTATGCACCCAGTGGCACTCACCAGCCAAGAAGGTGGAGACAGAGGCAGAGAATAACTCATAATAATTTTGATAATCAAGAGCTACTTGAAAGGATCAGAGTGGACAGGGACATTATAAGGGTCTTAGTAGGTATGTATGACCCCCATAAGAATGTGAGAACTTCCCATCCCTGTGAGCACTATGGTATGTAAAGTATATCTCTCACTATACTAGCCACAGTTACCTTCTTGAGACAGATTGGGGACATGTTGTGGATCTCACAGGCTTCTGCCTCAAGAATACTGCAGCAGTTCCTAGATGTACTCTTGGTACATGTGGATCAGTACATCTATTTCCCAGTGTCACCTCAGGACCTAGCCAGGACTATACATACCTTTTATGGGGTGGTCCATTTCCTTGAAGTACTCAGTGCAATAGGCTGCACACACTTTACAATTAGGGCACTTTTTGGTCCACAGGGGGTGCAGTACCACAGTAGGAAGGGCTATCATTCCATCAATTGTCAGGTAGTGTGTGATGTGTGGGGGTGAATCACCAATGTCTCTGCCTAGCATCCTAGCAGTGCACATGATTCACATATTTGGTACACTAGTTCAGTCTACTGCCTCTTCCTGCATGATAGGATGCCCAGTGGTCATCTTGTTGGTAAGTGGAAAATATTATCATTTTATATTGTATTTAAGCAGTTATTAATGGTAAAATGTATTGCTGAATAATAAAAAATATTTTTTTTTGTTTTGCTCCCCCTCCTCTCTCTTTCTCTCTCTTTTTTTCAGGTAATGCTGGATATCTACTGGAGTCATGGCTCATGGCACCAGTGAGAAATCCAAGTGCAGTTGCAGAAGAGACCTGTTACACATCCCTGTCCTAGACCTGTAATGTCATCTAGAGATTCTTCAGCCTTCTGAAGAGCCATTTCAGGTGGCTGGTTAAGTTTGAGGATGCCCTTCAATATGGCCCAGCTACTGTATGCAGAATGTTTACTGCATATTGCATTCTGCAGAATATGAAAATGCACTAGTCTGGTGATGAAGTGAACCCTGCTGTTACTGCAGCTCCCAGTTCCAGCCCCCACTATGACTAATGATAACCAGCCAGCAGCAGTAGTAAGGTAGCCTGTGTGGCAGGCCCCTGCATGTCATACAGCTGTGCTGCTAAAGAGGCATTGTCTAGTCCAGAACTATGGACCATGACATTCAGGTTAGTGTTTCCTTTATTGTAAAAAACACAAGAGTATAATTTATGCATGCAGTAATATCTCTGGGCTATGTTGTGCTGTTTGGTGCATGATCTGCTGTCACTGTTCATCTGACATTCTTTTTTATCTTAAAATATATTTTTTTAATTTTATAACAGTTACTCATATCATTGTTTGTAGAAGTTATATGCCTGAGTGCTCACTGGCTCTTGTTCAGTGATGACATAAGGCATATCATTTCAGTAATAACCAGCTTTGTAACTGTTTTTCAAAATGCATTCTGCTGAAGAGTTGTACATAAATATGTATGTAATGAATGTCCCCATTTAGTATAATTAGTAAAATCAGTCATTTCAATATTTGATGACATCATGCATTGCACTTGAATGAAAATCTTTCATATTGTTTTTTAAATTTTGCAATTTATTATCAGATTAAAGTATGTTGTCTGCTGAGGTACTGCACATTCTTTTTATTTAGTCATGCACAATACATATTGAATTCAGAGCCGCAAAATACCGTTTGTGCAGTGGTGAGGGTGAAGTGGCAACAGTGTTTGTTTAAATGTTAGGATATTCATTTAAATTTGCAATTTTCTTATTACTGTGTTTCCAGGAAAAGTCGTGTACCTTTACTTTTCAGGTGTAGGTAACTGCCAGCTATAGAATGTTAATGCATAGAGCACTGGTGTAAATGATTGCAATGTCACATTATGTCATACAGATTTCTTTCCTTAGTTCCCTGAGGTTCCAAGCAGTACTACTACAAGGATATAATACATAAAGTTGTAAAGTGTCCCAATCTCCCTTTTTGTCATATGTTATTCACCTTCCAGTTAAACCATTCAGCATGTGGAATTGTAATTGACACCATTGTCAAAGTTTATTCACAGTACTCTAGATCAAATGCATCATACACATCTCCTAAGGATAGGCTAGGTGACAGTGGATGTGATTTTGAAGAGGGCTGTCATTAGAGACGCATTATGAGTTGGTTCTATGTCATGACCTACTTGATGCAGGTGACCCTGCAGACATTGATCTGACAGTGCTATGTGAACATGGTCAGGACCTTGAAGCAGAGGTTCTTATAGGTGTAGATGAATGCTGATGTGGCCTGCATAACATGTCTTGTGATTCTCCTCTCTGACTATTTACATTACTGTCCTGAGAAGCTCTTGTAGTCTCATGTGATCTGCCCCATGTGTCTGGACAGTACCCCATCCTCTTCCCTTTCCAAGAATGAATTCTACTTGTGTCTGTTAATTTCTAACTAATGTATGATTGGAGTTGGCCACTGATTCTTGGTGTGCCACCAAACTACACATTAGTGTGATCATGACATTATCCCTACTCTTTGCCATTTCAAGCTAGTGCTGGAAATCCTCATGCATACCCTGGAAGGCTCTGACCATTTCCACTTGACTGCCTGTGGCAGTGCTCTGATCACTAAAAATGTCAATCCAAATTTGCTGCTGGGCAGGCAATGCCTCTTGTGTTTTCTGAGGTAGCTGTAACAAATGTCTGTGCCTGCCTCCTCTTTTAAGTGCATCACCATGAACAATGTTACCTCTGAATGCCTGCTATCATCCTTAAACTGTTCATCTAGGATTGGGGATACATGTGTAGAGGTGCATGGTTGTTCTTCATGTACAAGCCTGAGTGCAATGTCAGTATGTGCCTGACTGTGTGATGTACTATCACTACCTGAAGAGTTACTAACATGTTATGAGACGTGAGATCCTACAATTAAACTCATGGACTACATGGCACTATCCTCAGACTGTGATATACCTATGTGTTATCATCATCATCATCATCATCATCATCATCACTTCAACAGCCATTCTGCTGCTGATATCCTCATGGTAGAACTATTTGTATCTGTGCTGATCCTATAAAAATGTTTTGAAAATATTACCAATAAATTAATATCATACATTGCTGTGTGTTTAGTAAGGAAGTTTGGGAACACTTATAATGCACACTGCCTTCACTGGCATTCTCTGTAGATGTGGAAGGTTTCACCTATATCATTTTCCCAGTGAGGCTGTATCTGGGGGGGGGGTGCTTAGAAGAGAAAATATAACAAAAGAGGGTAGAGTTTTGAAGAAATTTATGACAATGGGCAAGATTCACGAAGGCTTGCACAGAGTCTAAGAGTAGAGTAAGACTCCAGACAGCCAATATGTCTGCCGATCGATCCAGGAACAGCCGACAGGGGCATGCATGAGAGCTCCTAAAACTACTTTTGCATGGACAGTGTTATGTTATGTTATGCAAATTACCTCATTTGCTGCTGAAAGCTATGCAAATGAGGTAAATTTGCAATCCAGGAAACATTAACCTGTCCGAGTAAGAGTAGAGTAACTTGCAGAAATGTACTCCTTTGGTAACGGATTGCAGTTCTGCAAATAGCAAAACGGAGATATGACAGCTCCAAATAAAGCATGCATCCAGTTGAGGAAGCATGCCAATGGCCAAATATAAGGCCATTGGCATTTATATCTATTGCAAAATAATAAAAAATAAATTGTTTTTTCCCCCGATCTCCGATGTTTAAGCGTTGCTCAGCGCCACACAAATGTGCAGCGCTCTAAAAACAAGAAAAAATAATAAAAGCCAAAAATAGGCATTTTATTAAAAATATTCTTCTGCCATGCAGATGAATGGCAGGCTGAAGACAACATGGCTACTGAGTAGTGGTTGATAAGGGGGTAGGCTCAGTCTGAGAGATGTAACCAAGCATTAGTAGGCAATCCTATGCAAATGAGGATAAGGATAGTGAATACCAATTTTCCCTGCCATGTGAACTATGTCCCTAGAGTGTAAGAGTAGGATTAGGGGAGTAAAAGAGTAGAAAATAGGTGACATCATGAGGGGGTATGTATCAAAAACTGTAAGCTTATTGGAGCAGAGTGGCATGTGTTTGCTGTGAGTTACTCAGGACTGAAAGAGGCGTGTCTACAGTTGTCTTAACTGAAACCCAGAAACCGAAGGTGTACACCGTGGATATCACTAAAGTTTCTTGCAAAGATGCTTACACTGTGTGCGCATGTGTGCGCACCTGTAAACCCGTCTAAGCCTGTGTACGTGTGTGTGCACCCGTGTAAGCCTGTGTAAGGCTGTCTAAGCCTGTGTGCGCGAGTGTGCACCCGTGTAAGCCTGTGTAAGTCTGTCTAAGCCTGTGTGTGCGAATGTGCACCCGCCTAAGCCTGTGTGCATGCGTGTGTGCATGTTTGCGCTTGTTTGCACGGCGCTGCTCTGGACGGAAACAGAAAGGGAAAAGGAAGGAAAAGAAGTAGTAGGAAGTTAACCAAGGAGAACTAGCAGAGCTGTCAGGTGAAATAAATCAGAATCAGCCAATTACACAGGCAGTACACTAGCCCAGCCCAGCCCAGCACTTAAAACTCTGCAAACAACATTCCCCATGTTTTTCTCAGAAACACTGCAACACTGCAGTATACAAAGAGAAGTGAAAACTTAAAAAGCTTAACTGAGACTAAATAATGTTAGGGGCTGCCATTGCTATTATAAGGCAACATGTGCAAGCTGCTGAGAGTGGTGCCATTGTGAATGCTGCTGAGCAACCCACTGTGAGGAGATGGAGAAGAGTGTAGAGACCCAGGGTAACCTACCAGGGGCTACATGAGCTGGAGATTGTGGAATGCTATAGAGTGGACAGAGACCTCCTGCAGCAAATTGTTGAGCTGTGCAGGCCACGCCTAACACACAGAGCCAACAGAGGGGAACCCATCCCAGTGGAAACCAAGGTATGTGTTGGCCTAAGAATACTAGCAACAGGTGCCTTCCAGAGACCAATTGGTGATATGATGGGGATTTCACAGGCATCAGCATCCAGGGTACTGCACCAGTTCCTGAATGCCATGTCAGCACATGTCGGTGATTATGTATATTTCCCAAATTCCCATGAGGCATTGGCCAGCAATATGCTTCTCTTTCAGCAAATAGCAGAATACCCTGAAATAGTGGGTGCAATTGACTGCACGCACATACACATCAAAGCACCAGCCGGTGAGCGGGGTAGGGCCTACTTCAACCACAAGGACTTCCCCTCCATCAACTGCCAGGTCGTGTGCAATGCCCGGGGCATAATACTGAATGTGTGTGCTGGCTGCCCTGGAAGCTACCACAATTCCCATATCTGGAATCTGATGCAGCTGTACCAGACATTTGTCTGACGGTCACTTAGTGGGGGATGCTGGCTATGCACTGGAGCCATGGCTGATGACACCCATCAGAAATGCACACGCACCTGAACAAGAACTCCATAATGAGGCACATGCACAAACATGAAATGTAATTGAGCGTGTGTTTGGGATGCTCAAGTCATGGTTCCAGTGCCTGGACACATCCGGTGGAGCCTTGCAGTACTGACCAACTACATGTACCCAATTTGTCATGGTATGTGCCATGCTACACAATATGATCCTGTGAAAGCAGCTGCAGCAGGAACAGCATGGGGCAGGGCCAAACAGCCCCCCACCATTGCCAAGGCCATCACAGGCAGAGCGTGACTCAGAGGAGGAACAACCTGAGTCTGCCCCAGTAGGCAGAAGGAGGCATGCCCAGTATGCCTTGGCCTTGGCAAAGAGGCAACACATAGCACATACACTGGCTCAGTTAACCCTGGAAATGATACCTCTCTCTGACTCACACATAAAGTAAAAGGGATGCCTAACATGACACTACCTGTTTCCAAACATGTATAGGGAGTGTAGTATGTGCATCCGACATAGGCAGGCCTGCAGCACCACCTGAGGCATGATTGCCATGTTTTTAACAATATAAAGCAGTGCTAAGCAGCTTTTACCAATATTTACTATATGTAACTAAATTGCCTGTGCGAACTAGTGCAACGTCGGGCAACGTTGAGCAATGTTGGGCAAGGTCGTGCGAAGTTGAGCAAAGTCAGGTAAACATGCTCATATTTGCTTTACTTTTCCTTAAGCAGTCTGGTCTGGCCAGCATGAAAATAAAAAGCAGTGACAGGGCTCGAACCCAGGATACTGTGCACTATAGTTACAGTACTGAACCACTAAGCCATGACAGCATTTCACTGGAACAGACACAGCAGGACAATTGTACAGTAATGCAAATGCAAAGAAATGCTGCATCATACCCCTAAAGAGGCATATGGGTAACCTCCCCCACAGGCCTATGCAGACAGAGAACATCAGGACAGGCAGTATGATGTGGGTTGTATAGGCTATGAAGTTGCAATCTAATATACGTGACATTGGATGCTAAGATCTGTAGTACAGTAGTATGCCTCAAGCCAGTACGATAGGCAACAGTACAGACTGAAATGGTGTACTGTACATAGCAGTGCAGGCATAGCAAATGTGTATAAGTGTCAGGTGAAACCCTCATCCTATGTACTCCCACAGTAACAATCAGGTGTGCCCCGGGTAGAAAAGTACAAAAAATAGCTGTCCCCCTGTATGCAGAAATGTTGATAAGTCTATGCAAAGTGTCTCATGGAAGTCTTGCAGGCACAGCATGATCCCTGTTGATGTATGACACAAATGTGAGCCCTGCTGTAAAAATACAACTTGATATTCCACACACATATAGTATAAATGTCTATATACCGGGTGTGCTCACACACTCCAACAAATGTAGTGGATTTCATTCAGCATCACACTGAAAGGTCATACTGGGCATGCTCACACACTTAAATAAATGAAGCAAATGTCAGGCAACAACATACTGAAAGGTCATACTGGGCATGCTCACACACTTAAATATACGAAGCAAATGTCAGGCAACAACATACTGAAAGGTCATACTGGGCATGCTCACACAAGCTAAATACGGAGGTGATAATAAGGGATCTATGGACATATGTGGATAGTCATCTCTACTTCCAGAAACACATTCACAAAGTGGTCAGAAAATCATGCTATGTGTTCACACAAACTGCCAAGGTCTGTGCATGTAGGTCAAAGGAGGTTCCCACTACTCATCAGTCATCAGACCCGTCAGAGAGTACCACAACACACTTGCGATTAATCTGTCTAGGCACCTTCAGCAGCTGGTAACACCACTGAAGTACCTTAACAAGATGATTACTGGCCTCAAACAGTTGCCCCATGCAACAAGACTGAATGTAACCCAATCTGTACTCTGTTGCATACTGTCTACTCAGGAGATCTCTGCACAACAGACAGGTCCATGTCATGGCTACACTCAGATCAGTTCTGAGTTACAGCTCAATGGCACTAAATATACAGACCCAACTGATATTGCCAACATCCTGGCAGATAGGATCAGTGTTAACTCTACCCTCCTCTCACCCATGAAAGAGCACATCTCTATAATGGAAGACTGCAAAGTTGCGGTCATCACGGCTGCACAGGTAAAAAACACTCTCCAAAGCCGGTATCACAGCAGCTATGGGACCAGATAACTTCCCAGGCTGTGTTCTACACAAACCACAGAACGAACAGGCACCACACTGACGTACCATGTTCAGTCATAGCCTCACCTCAGGCTTTGTGCCTGCTGAATGGTGCACAGTGATGATTATCCCACTACACAAGGGTGGAGATACCATGAACCCCAGGAACTAGCACCCCATTAGCCTGATGAACCCACGCTTCAAGGCCATGGAATGTATCATCATACAACTTATAAAGAAATACATTGGTAATCTCCAAACCCTGGACCACAACCATGTTGGGTTTGTAAAATGCAGATCATGTCTCCTAAACCTGATAGATGACATTGAAGCAGTCACCAGAACCGTAGACAAGGGTAAGGTGGTTCGCACAGCCTATGTAGATCCTGGCACGGCTTACAACACCACCCTACACTCTGGAAATATAGATAAACCCACTAAACTAGGTATAAATTGCTATGTCACAAGATGGGTTGCCAACAGGCTTACTGACAGAACACACACTGTGAAAGTAGCAGACTCCAAGTATGACTTTGGACCAGTGACTAGTGCAGTACCACAGGGTCCAGTCCTGTGTCTTGTCCTGTTTAGTATCTACTTCCCTGAAGTAAACTTTAACATGGAAAGTCTGTGGCTACTGAAGTTTCCAGATGACGGCAAACTAGGAGCCATAATTGTAAACATTAAAGATGTGGACATCCTACAAAAGGGCCTCACTGAGACAGATGGCTGTTGTCAAAGCCATGGGCTCTAGCTCAATTTCAAAAGGTGCATTGTCATCCCCTTTGTTAAAAATTCTGTAGCCCAGAACTACAACATAGGTGGTAGTATACTTAACACTGAAAGTGTGACAAGAGACCTTGGGTCACAGGTGGACAGTGGACACAACTGTGATAATCACATCCCCACAGTAGTCAGGAAATCCTCCTATGTGGCATACCTCATCATAAAAGGTGTCTCATGCAGAATAGAAAAGGACATTGTTCCCCTCTACTCATCACTCACTAGAACTATAATAGAGTACAACACCACTTTTGCTATGTACCTCACAAGACAACTACAACAACTGGAAAGCCTGCAGCAATACCTCGCAAAGAGCATTAGTGGCCTGAAATACATGCCATACACAGACCATCTCAAAATGCTCCATCCTTACTCCCTTGCATATCGCCTACTCAGAGGTGTTCACTGCCTAACATACAAAGCTATGTCAAACACAGAGCTGTTGGACATGCTCCACGTAAAACACTCACAATCCCTCTGATCTTCAGACCCAAAACCACGAATGAAATACAAAAGGAAGGGGTGTATCCATTTACCTTATGGATACCCGCACCTTCAGGTTAGTGGCACAGCACGAGGCCTTGGAGACCATGCAAATGCAACTAACATTGGGCAAAGCTGCTCATCAGATTGTAGCCTGCTACAGATCACCTACCTTGTCTCAGGAGCCTCACTCAGTATTCCTAAGAACAGTGGAAAATAGAAAGGTCCTATCAAACACCATTATATGAGGAGATTACAACTACCCAAATATTGAGTGGGAGAATTACTCGTGTACAACGTCCTTTGCCCAATGTTTCCTAGAGTTTAAAAACTCTAACACCCTGGAACAGATGGTCACCATGCCCACTAGAGGTGACAACATACTGGACATGATCATCACCAACATGGGGTACCAGTGTTCCACAATAGAGATAAACCCCTTGTTGGTAATATCAGATCATAAAGTAATCACACTGGACATCCACATCCCACCCCCCCCCCCAGTCAATGAAACCACTGTGGAGACATTTTCAAAAGCAAACTGCACACTTCCCAAGACCAAAGTGGGAAGTTCCAAAGCCCTCTTGCTATAGGATAATGGTATACAATCTGCTGAATCATTTACAAGTGCATCCTATGAGCATCTACAGGAATGCATGGATCGAGACATAAATAAAACCAAGATGCACTCCTCCAAAAATAAGAAAACAATCTGGTGGTCGTCGCCCATAAATAAGCTAGACAACAGAAGGAGGAAACGAACACATGATAGAGCAAACTTCACAAAAGGAAAGGCATCACTGATCATTAGTAGGAAGACACAATGATCGCTCATAAAATAATCCAAGTCCAGTTTCTAAAGACAAATTGACAAGGAATGTAAGAATAACAACCACAAAGGCTTCGGTAGCTATACCAGACATGTAGGTGTCAACTTCCAAATATGCTGTCAGCTACTGATAAATGGCAAGAAATACACTGAACCAACTTTCATTGCCCACATCCTGGGGGACAAGTTCAGTGCAAATCCCCCCATCACCCCCAAAAGGGCCTGTGTCCATCTCAGAAGGATGCAGAGCCCCAGACTTCATGGACATGCAGGTAAAGACAGCCCTCTCCAAAGCTAAGAACACAGCATCAATGGGAATGGATGGTGTCCCAGGCTGCTTCTTACACCAGGCCCAAAAGGAACTACACCCTCACCTACATTCACTGTCCAGACTCAATCGTACCACAGGCTATGTACCCAAAGAATGGCATACACTAACAGTCATCCAGCTCCACAAAGGGGGTGCAACAACAGAACCTGGAAACCATTGCTCTATATGTGTAGTCAGCCTGGTCTGCAAAGCTATGGAGCAAATTGTCATGGAACCCATAAACAGAGACATTGGGGACCTCCAGACACTGGACTCTACCCAACTTGGCCTTTTTAAAGGCAGATCCTGCCTCCTAAACCTAGTTGACTTATTTCAAACAGTTACCAAGGACATAGATGGAGGTGAAAGTAGTCCACGCAGCCCACCTGGACCTCACTAGGGACTTTCTACACCATTCCCCACTCTGTCATCATGGACAAGCTTACCAGCTTGAACATTAACAGCTATGTCACAGGATGGGTGGCCAAGTGGCTCACAGATCAAACACACATGTTCAGAGTTGCAGGTGCCATGTCCGACTCTAAGCCAGTCCCAAATGGCATCCCACAGGTCTTGGTACTGGGACCCCACCTGTACAGTAGATACTGCTCAGAGGTACAGGCAAGCATGGGAGGAGTATGGCTGAACAGGTTTGCAGATGACTGCTAACTGTGGTCCATAATCGACTCTATAGCTTACACAGACAACCTCCAGTAGGGTCTTACAGAGACAGATACCTAGTGGCAAAACAATGCCCTCAAGCAGAATGCCAAAGAATGCATAGTCATCCCCTTTGGATAAAACAAAGTGCACACAAATTACCACATAGGTGGTAATCCAGTATGTATGGAGAAAGTCATTATGGTCCTGGGGACACAGGTAGATAGTAAACTCTCCTTTGATGATCACATGGCCAAAGTGTTTAGACATTCCTTCTATGTAGCCCACCTAATGTCACCAAATGTAACCCACTTTGTCTAGTCTGATGATGTCACCATCCTACAAATATACCTGTGGAAAGAAGAACTCATAGTAATGTGTGTAGTGCATTGTGTTAATGCATACTTCTCTAGTATCATAAAGTAGTTAGGTAGGGGTTTGAATCCTGCACTTGACAAGGATGTGTCTGTTTGTGTGTGATCTTCTTGGAGAAGAGCAACCTTTTTGGAGAGTAGTAAAACACCTTACAAGTGGTGTACTAATCTTTGTCAAATCTGATGATGTCACAATCCTACAAATACACCTGTTGAAAAGCAATCTCACAGTACTGTGTATAGTGCGTTGTGTTAATGCATGCTCTTCTAGTATCATAAAGTAGATAGGTAGGGGTTTGAATCCTGCACATGACAAGTGTATGATCTCCTTGGAGAAGAGCAACCTTTTTGGAGAGTACTCAAACACCTTAAAAGTGGTATACTAATCTTTATCAAGTCTGATGATGTCACCATCCTACAAATATACCTGTGGGAAAGAAAACTCACAGTAATGTATATAGCATGCTGTATTAATGCATACCTCTCTAGTAGCATGGAGCAGTTAGGTAGTGGTTTGAAGCCTGCACTTGGTAAGTGTGTGTGTGTCTGATCTCCTTGAAGAGGGGCACTCTTTTTGGAGAGTAGTAAAACACCTTAAAAGTGGTATACTAATCTTTGCCAAGTCTGATGATGTCACCATCCTACAAATATACCTGTGGAAAAGAAAACATTCAATAATGTATATAGCACGTTGTGTTAATGTGTACTGTTCGATTATCATAAAGTAGTGAAGTAGGAGTTTGAATCCTGCACTTGATGTGTGTGCTCTATGTGTGCGACACTTTTGGTCAATGTGTTGTGGGTTTTGCTTTTACTACTGTATGACATATCAGTATGACAACAGTATGTGCATTGCACATGTGAGGTAGCTGTGTGGCAAATACATATATGCACATGTGACCTCAATTATTGCATGTGTGGGAACCAGGCTTTCCCCAAGAATACATCTGTCATCTTTGCCAGAGTGTGCTGCTGCTTTCCAGACCTTAGGTCACATCTGTATGCTTGTGAGAAGGCCAGCCACTGCAGCGATCCCTGGTCTAGGTCATCCGTGTCACACACACTCATTACGGTTTCTATTGAATTGTGTGAGTGAGGGTTTATGTCCGAGGTATATTTCAGACCTGTTCAAACTCAGAAAAGTCTGTCAATGATTGCTATTCATTATAGGTGTACAACAACCTTTGTGGATATGCATGCAGACCCCTTATTGCTTATGTGATCCACCGAGGGATTTCAAAATACCTTTGGAAATGTGATTATCAAAGGAGAGATGATTTAATACTTGGTTGCATGTACACATAGGTACCTGTTCATCATGTTGGTGGCTACTACCTATGTGGTACTATGGGGATACTATGTTCCGTAAAGGTGGATGACTATGCTTTGATTGGCCTATAGCTTTACAGCATGGGTTTGACAACAGGTATCTGTCTGTATGGTACCCTTGTGGAGGATGTGTGTGTCATCTGGAGAATGCATTACAGGCCACAGTATGCATTGCCAGACGTGGACGCACATATCCCTACTGTGATTGCTTGTACCTAAGAGAGCTATATGCCAAACAGGAGTGGTCTCAGGAATGGGTGCAGGTGAATACCACTGGTTAGTGGCATAGTATAGTAACTGAAGGATCCAAATGTTACTGTGTGTCCTACATCTGTGTGTCAGTTGTCAAGACATCATCTAACGAGTGGTTATGGTCAGGCTGTTGAAGTTATGTATACTACCAAAATGCAAAACAATGACAGATAGTAACAGTATCACCCACAGCACAGTGTCAAACCATGTCATACACACATGTGTAGTCAAGTTCCAAAATGCGTGTAGTACAATGCATACTGGCCACCAATAGAAACTATGGAGTGTTACTGTGTAATACAGGGCATGTCACCCTGCCCATGTGTCCACTATGCACGTACATGCAGACAGTGCACCTCCACCATGTTCACAAATGTACACCTGCAAATCTGTGCTACACACATCCCACACGTACTGTCCACTCTCTAACACATGCTGCCAATACTACACACATCAGCCAAGTGCCATGTGGGCGGACAATACACTGTTTGAACTAACCCTGATGTAAACAATACTACATTGACAATCATAGCTTTAATGCATCATGCCTGCTCAGCCACACCTTCAAGCATATCATTATATTCTACTGCTGACAACATGCTAACATTGCTATACTGCTATAAAGTCACCCTGTGCATCAGCACCATGGTAGCCTGTTCCTGCATCAATGTTACAGATGACAGGAGGTGGCACAGGTTTCATCATATGCACAGGGTGTGTTGTTGGTTTGCCAGAGGCCTACAGTGAGCCATACAATTGACATCTGTCTGTGTATGTGTGTGTGTGTGTGTGTGTGTGTGTGTGTGTGTGTGTGTGTGTGTGTGTGTGTGTGTGTGTGTGTGTGTGTGTGTGTGTGTGTGTGTGTGTGTGTGTCTGCATGCACACGGGTATTTGTGGGACAGCCACAGACTGTACCTGCCAGGCTTTATAGATCACCGTCTCTGGCCATGGATATGGTACCTGTGCCTGGCAGGGGTGCTACTGACAGTATCAGGTACTAAACCAGACTGGGTACTATCCCCAGAGGTAGATGGATGTACACTGGACCCGGGTCCCTGCTGGGACTGTCCAGAGCCACGTGCACGTGGTCTTCTAGGATGGTCTATAGACAGCCCACCCCCAACTTTGCTGGGGCTGGTACTGGCACTACGAGAACGGCTGTGACTTGAGGGATGTCTGTGGCGACTGCCAGCTGCTGATGTTGCTGGCATATGTCCACGTCGATGACTCAACCATCCCGCACTGTCCTGACATATGGACATGACATTGCGGAGGACATCTAATGTCTCACCCCAACGTCTATCAGTGACCTCAGTCTAATTACGGATGGCACCTGCTGGGTCACAAATACTGTCAATTACAGCAGTGTTATGCGCCCTCTGTGCCCTTAGTCCTTGTCTGGTGTACCGTTCCATATGTGCCTGTGCCTCCATGAAAGCCTGGAACATGCGTGAGGTTGTAAGACCTGTGGCACATCTGCCAGAGGCATGATGAACAGCAGTGCTCTGACGAGAACCCCTGGACATCTGCCTATGTGGTACCCTTCCAGACATCTGGGTATGGCTGCTGTGTCGGGATGCATGTGCCATAGATACCACACTGTCCTGGCCAATGCTGACTGTACGCTGTCCCTCAGCTAAGGGCATTGATGATGGATGTATTGGCAGTATGACTGTGTGCATGGATGGGGTGGACACTTGTGTACTGTCGATTGGTGGCCCAACGACAGACCCTGGCAAACATGCCTGTGCCTCAACACACCTATCATCATTATCACTATTTCACTCAGTGACATCAGTTTCCCTGCTGCAGTGAACCAGCCCAAACTCAGCACCTGTGAGAGGAAGACAGGAAACACACTTTACAACCTGTACATGATGTCGGCACACATGCACACATGCACACATGAACACATGCACACATGCACACATGAACACATGCACACATGAACACATGAACACATGCACACATGCACACATGCACACATGAACACATGCACACATGAACACATGAACACATGCACACATGAACACATGCACACATGCACACATGAACACATGCACACATGAACACGTGAATACATGCACACATGAACACGTGAACACATGCACACATGAACACATGCACACATGAACACATGAACACATGAACACATGCACACATGAACACATGCACACATGCACACATGTACACATACACTCCTCACTAAAGCAGACACACACACACCACCAGTAATCCAGAACATACTCAATAGCGGGTGATGGTGGGGTACAGTATCACAAGCCAAACAGTTATAACACATGTGTCAGCATGCAGGACGTGTGTTGCTCAACAGCATGCAGTGCAAGTGTAGACATCCCTTGCTAATAACAGTATACATGGCTTTGATGCATGTGTGTTGTTGTTCAGTGATTGGCCTCACCCTGGAACGCAATGTGTACATGGACACAACATTGCTGTGCAAGTATTAAAAGCTCTGCAATGTCCTCTGCACCATCACTCACAGGTATACATACCATGGCTGGATGTGTATCTGTGTGTCAGATAGATATCCATTTCTTATTAGAGCATCTGTGTCTTTAGCAGATAATTGTGGACACAGGTTTAGCACATGCATGCTATGTATACACACAGGATGAGTGCTGCATGTATACCTGATGGAATACCATTGCTCAACATAACCATTGTACAGTGGTTATGGTGAGTGTAGGACATATTGTGGACATGCCAGTGCCAGCCATGACATGGCATGCTACAACACAACTGCAACATTAAACATGACACATCCCCAATGTGTGTCATGTGACCTATACACTCAATAGCATTACAAGACATATATGTGTCACTTTGTACAAATGGTGATTGCTATGCATATTGTGTATAGGTGCATATGTTTGCACACACACAACATTGAGGTGCATAGCAATTAATGCTATGTGTAGTACTGTGGTCACTGTAACTGGATGGGGTGTAGTACCATGATCCACCATCATGCAGTATCATGTGGTCACTCAAGGCTACTAATGTGTGCCAGACTGGCACATAGCATGCTGTACCTGAACTGCAGTACCATGGCTACATTCACCATTTCACAGCCAGTTGTTACATGGGTTTGTAAGGTGCCCAATAGGGGGCATTGCCTAAAATGAATGTGTTATGTGTTGAAGAGTGTCGCACAGCCACATGAGAGGCCTCTACCCCTCAGGTATATTATATGTGCTGTGTGGATGACATTTGGGATACTGGAGTGTGACCTTACAGCGGGTGTCTGAATACGCCATGTGTAGCATGTTAACGTGTACTGCGTATGAGAAAGTTGTGTATGTTGTGTGCATGTGTATCGACTCTGCCTATCCAATGTCCTCTACAGTGTTGCCACAATTGTGTGGGATGCTCTGTGTATTGCATGTGTTTGAGGCAGCTACTCACGTTACTGAGATGTGCATAGTCTCACAGCAAACATGCACAGCATGCATTATGCGTAGGTGTGTTACGTGTACATGGCCTACACCTCACCTATGACATGCACATTTAATTAGCAATATTAAATGTAGAACACACTCACCAGCATGTGTCTTCTGCCTTGCTGTCACACCAGAGGGACCTACAAGGATATAAGACAGTTTGTCAGTGGCAACAACTGTGGCATTGCTACTGTGGGTTTGCAATCTTACAGTAGTACAATGGTTGACAGTCACAGGCCTACCGATTATATTCCTAATTATTAGTATTGCACAACACTAGGCACCATATCTTCTAACTACACAGCACACATCTCACATAAGTATTCTAAAGTACAGATATCAAGTAACTGCCATATATAGCAACCTATTGGCTGTCAGAGGATACACACTTTCAATACCACATATCAGTGCTCAACCCACAACTGCCTGACAGTGCCTGGCACACTCTACATATCAAACCATGTTTTGTACAGCAACAAAGAGAAACCAGTATGTAAGACTATACAACAGTACATGGCACACTGCATGCAACACAATGCAGCACCTAGCCACAGGAGGTATATATCAATCCAATGCATAAAGAAATATGTAATCCATTGCAATGATTGTAAAGTCCAGTTACAGTATTACCAGTATACCACACTAGTTGTTGATGGCAAACCCTTGCCTAACATATGTGCACATTCATTAATATAGGTGGCATACTGCTGTACTAAACTATACATGTTGATGTAATGTGTGCAGGTATGTGTTAGCCCTAGGTGTCTGTTTTATGTGTGTGTGTGTGTGTGTGTGTGTGTGTGTGTGTGTGTGTGTGTGTGTGTGTGTGTGTGTCTGCATGCACACGGGTATTTGTGGGACAGCCACAGACTGTACCTGCCAGGCTTTATAGATCACCGTCTCTGGCCATGGATATGGTACCTGTGCCTGGCAGAGGTGCTACTGACAGTATCAGGTACTAAACCAGACTGGGTACTATCCCCAGAGGTAGATGGATGTACACTGGACCCGGGTCCCTGCTGGGACTGTCCAGAGCCACGTGCACGTGGTCTTCTAGGATGGTCTATAGACAGCCCACCCCCAACTTTGCTGGGGCTGGTACTGGCACTACGAGAGCAGCTGTGACTTGAGGGACATCTGTGGTGACTGCCAGCTGTTGATGTTGCTGGCATACATCCACGTCGATGACTCAACCATCCCGCACTGTCCTGACATATGGACATGACATTGCGGAGGACATCTAATGTCTCACCCCAACGTCTATCAGTGACCTCAGTGTAATTACGGATGGCACCTGTTAGGTCACAAATACTGTCAATTACAGCAGTGTTATGTGCCCTCTGTGCCCTTAGTCCCTGTCTGGTGTACCGTTCCATATGTGCCTGTGCCTCCATGGCAGCCTGGAACATGCGTGAGGTTGTAAGACTTGTGGCACATCTGCCAGGGGCATGATGAACAGCAGTACTCTGACGAGAACCCCTGGACATCTGCCTATGTGGTACCCTTTCAGACATCTGGGTATGGCTGCTGTGTCAGGATGCATGTGCCATAGATACTACACTGTCTTGGCCGATGCTGACTGTACGCTGTCCCTCAGCTAAGGGCATTGGTGATGGATGTATTGGCAGCATGACTGTGTGCATGGATGGGGTGGACACTTGTGTACTGTCGATTGGTGGCCCAACGACAGACCCTGGCAAACATGCCTGTGCCTCAACACACCTATCATCATTATCCCTATTTCACTCGGTGACATCAGTTTCCCTGCTGCAGTGAACCAGCCCAAACTCAGCACCTGTGAGAGGAAGACAGGAAACACACTTTACAACCTGTACATGATGTCGGCACACATGCACACATGCACACATGAACACATGCACACATGCACACATGCACACATGAACACATGCACACATGAACGCATGAACACATGCACACATGCACGCATGAACACATGCACACATGAACACATGAACACATGCACACATGAACACATGCACACATGCACACATGAACACATGAACACATGAACACATGCACACATGAACACGTGAACACATGCACACATGCACACATGCACACATGAACACATGACCACATGCACACATGAACACATGAACACATGAACACATGCACACATGAACACATGCACACATGAACACATGAACACATGCACACATGAACACATGCACACATGAACACGTGAACACATGCACACATGAACACATGCACACATGAACACATGAACACATGCACACATGAACACATGAACACATGCACACATGCACACATGAACACATGCACACATGAACACATGAACACATGCACACATGAACACATGCACACACGCACACATGTACACATACACTCCTCACTAAAGCAGACACACACACACCACCAGTAATCCAGAACATACTCAATAGCGGGTGATGGTGGGGTACAGTATCACAAGCCAAACAGTTATAACACATGTGTCAGCATGCAGGACATGTGTTGCTCAACAGCATGCAGTGCAAGTGTAGACATCCCTTGCTAATAACAGTATACATGGCTTTGATGCATGTGTGTTGTTGTTCAGTGATTGGCCTCACCCTGGAACGCAATGTGTACATGGACACAACATTGCTGTGCAAGTATTAAAAGCTCTGCAATGTCCTCTGCACCATCACTCACAGGTATACATACCATGGCTGGATGTGTATCTGTGTGTCAGATAGATATCCATTTCTTATTAGAGCGTCTATGTCTTTAGCAGATAATTGTGGACACAGGTTTAGCACATGCATGCTATGTATACACACAGGATGAGTGCTGCATGTATACCTGATGGAATACCATTGCTCAACATAACCATTGTACAGTGGTTATGGTGAGTGTATGACATATTGTGGACATGCCAGTGCCAGCCATGACATGGCATGCTACAACACAACTGCAACATTAAACATGACACATTCCCAATGTGTGTCATGTGACCTATACACTCAATAGCATTACAAGACATATATGTGTCACTTTGTACAAATGGTGATTGCTATGCATATTGTGTATAGGTGCATATGTTTGCACACACACAACATTGAGGTGCATAGCAATTAATGCTATGTGTAGTACTGTGGTCACTGTAACTGAATGGGGTGTAGTACCATGAGCCACCATCATGCAGCATCATGTGGTCACTCAAGGCTACTAATGTGTGCTAGACTGGCACATAGCATGCTGTACCTGAACTGCAGTACCATGGCTACATTCACCATTTCACAGCCAGTTGTTACATGGGTTTGTAAGGTGCCCAATAGGGGGCATTGCCTAAAATGAATGTGTTATGTGTTGAAGAGTGTCGCACAGCCACATGAGAGGCCTCTACCCCTCAGGTATATTATATGTGCTGTGTGGATGACATTTGGGATACTGGAGTGTGACCTTACAGCGGGTGTCTGAATACACCATGTGTAGCATGTTAACGTGTACTGCGTATGAGAAAGTTGTGTATGTTGTGTGCATGTGTATCGACTCTGCCTATCCAATGTCCTCTACAGTGTTGCCACAATTGTGTGGGATGCTCTGTGTACTGCATGTTTTTGAGGCAGCTACTCATGTTACTGAGATGTGCATAGTCTCACAGCAAACATGCACAGCATGCATTATGCGTAGGTGTGTTACATGTACATGGCCTACACCTCACCTTTGACATGCACATTTAATTAGCAATATTAAATGTAGAACATACTCACCAGCATGGGTCTGCTGCCTTGCTGTCACACCAGAGGGACCTACAAAGATATGAGACAGTTTGTCAGTGGCAACAACTGTGGCATTGCTACTGTGGGTTTGCAATCTTACAGTAGTACAATGGTTGACAGTCACAGGCCTACCGATTATATTCCTAATTATTAGTATTGCACAACACTAGGCACCATATATTCTAACTACACAGCACACATCTCACATAAGCATTCTAAAGTACAGATATCAAGTACCTGCCATATATAGCAACCTATTGGCTGTCAGAGGATACACACTTTCAATACCACATATCAGTGCTCAACCCACAACTGCCTGACAGTGCCTGGCACACTCTATATATCAAACCATGTTTTGCACAGCAACAAAGAGAAACCAGTATGTAAGACTATACAGCAGTACATGGCACACTGCATGCAACACAATGCAGCACCTAGCCACAGGAGGTATATATCAAGCTAATGCATAAAGAAATATGTAATCCATTGCAATGATTGTAAAGTCCAGTTACAGTATTACCAGTATACCACACTAGTCATTGATGGCAAACCCCTGCCTAACATATGTGCACATTCATTAATATAGGTGGCATACTGCTGTACTAAACTATACATGTTGCTAGATACGCACTTATATCCTGTAACACACATATGACTGAGGCCATGGTACAGGCATACCCACACACACACATCAGACATACATACCAGACACAAAGGTATGGCAACCCAGATGACCTTTACCTGTGTACCATACAGTACTGTGTGTCAGTAGTTACAAAACCTTATGGCTGAGGTATGTAATCTGTGAGGACTACAGGGAACACACAAAACAGTGTTTCCAAGAAATGTGGACATACACCATACTGTGCTGTTTAGGCATACAGCTTCAGGTAGTACTACAGTTCATACAGGAGTTGGATTCACCAGCAGTAACACTCTATAAGCATACATGTACTGCTTTAGCCTACAATGGGACACCTTAGTCGACACCAAGGGACTACGTCAGAGTGTATGGCATACTGCTTTTTCTGCCTAGCAATAGCATACACATCTTTTGCTGGGATCACATCTACGACACAAAATACCATGACAGAAACATTTTCCCACTAAGCTATCACACATATACAGAACTCTGACGCATTCACCAACACATTCACCATCACACTCAGTCAACCTCACATAGCAATTATTGCAACAAGTACATGTGGGTGTGTATCAGTTCATAGGTAGGTAATAGGCTATTGGCCCTAGGGCCTATAGAAGTCTAGCCATATGCTACCCTGGCCTTTGACACATAGGTAATTTAATTTCACGTGGCTCTGTCAAGCAGAGCCACAGAGGTGATTCCTGGGGTGTATTTCCTATCTCCCATACAATCATCAGGATTATTTATGACAACTGCTAATTAGGAGCTTTGTTTGCTATTGATAGGTGGTTTGTTCCAGAGTATGGGATGTCTCTGAGATAGGAATCTATCCCTCCAGCATGTGCTGTTTATTGAGGTCACAAGGTTTAGGTCCCTAGAGCGTGTAGCTTGTAGGGATTGTGATCTGTTTATGTGGAGCATGTCCAACAGCTCTGGGTTTGACATAGCTTTGTATGTTAGGCAGAGGTTACATCTGAGTAGGCGGTATGTGACACAGTCTAGCTATGGTTTTGTGAGACGGTCTGCATAGGGAATCTGTTTGAGGCTGGTATTACTCTTTGTGAGGTATGTCTGTGGCCTTTCCAGCTGCTGTAGATGTCTTGTGAGGTACATACCACATGGGGCATTGTACTCTATAATGGTTTTTATGTGTGATGAGTAGAGGGGAACACTGACCTATATTTCCCTGGATGACACACCTTTTGTGATGATGTGTGCCACTTAGACAGATTACATGACTAGTGTGGCTCTGTCATTATCAAAGGTGAGACTACTGTCCACCTGTGTCCCATGGTCTCTTATCACACCTTTGGTGTTAAGTAGACTACCACCTATGTGGTAGTTAATGGGTACAGAGTTTTTGCAAGAAGGGATGCCAATGCAGTGTCAACATTGAGCTTGAGTCCATGGCTTTGTCACCAGGCATCTGTTGCAGTAAATATGACCCTCTCTCTCTCTATCTATTTATATATATATATATATATATATATATATATATATATATATATATATATATATATACACACACACACACACACACACACACACACACACACATATAAACATCCATTGGTGTACATATAGATATACATATAGGCACATATACAGTCCACCTTGGGAATGGTGGGAATATCATTTATGTGAAGGTTGTGAAGTATACAGTTATGTCATAATATTGCACAGTGTTGTGCGGAATGTATTGAAGGTGTTCTCAGCCCATGTAGCTTTAGCAGGCCTCACTGGCTGCAACACTGCAAACCTGACAAATCATACCCACAGCGTTTAACCAACACATGCCATATACCAGCACTTTATGCTGTCTTGTTTGCCACACACTACAACCTACATAGAAATATGCACATAACAACCTTCAACAACATATATATGCCCACCCTTCACAAACAGTTGCAGTATGTCCCTTGCTCTATGCACATGTACAGATGCTAATATATCTGACACAGACAGATCTCTCCGTATGTGTGTGCCATACACACACAAGGTCCACACTGTTGTAAGTTCGTGTACCTCACGGCTGACCTGTTGGGCCTTGCTGCAACATGAACAGGTGTCACATGTGAGCACACAGTAATATTAGAGGGTGTATATATAGCTGCAAATGCTAGATTAGCATACTAGCCTGGTACAGCTGTTGCCAATGCTAAGCTACACGTTAATATGGCTATCATGCATTTGTTACTCTGTCACATCCATGTTTATATAACTGTATGTGCTACTCCCCCAAACAGACATTGTACACACTACTGTACAGAACACAGATAACATGGATCAGATGTTTGACATTTAATGCTGAACTACATATGTCACAGTCATATCCCACTGCACACAGCTACACACTGATTTCTCCATGGCAGTAGTTATGCAGGGCATTTGTGCATAGATACGTACTGCTGCCACATATGGATGATTCAAACTATGTAGAGTACTCTTCAAAATCATCTACTACATGCCAGTAAATGCATATCTGTTACATACCTTTCCTTTGTATGTGTTTGAATTTGTCAGTTCCATGTGTTTTGTAAATTTTATTTTTTTTTATATCTTATGTTTTTTTTTCAATATAATTTTTTTCAAAATATTTTTTTTATATCTTGTTTTTTTGTCTGTTGCTGTTGTTGTTGTGGATTAAGCTGTCTGTCTGTCTGTCTCTCTCTCTCTCTCTCTCTCTCTCTCTCTCTCTCCGTACCTGCAATGAAATGATTGCATGTGTGGACAGCAAGTACAGCCTGCTTTTATAGGTATCGGCACATGTGCATGTGATGGCCTCTGCACCAATTGCTGGCCACCATTTGGTAATTGCATGCAGCCTGCTGTGTGGTACTTGCAGTAGTCACTGTCATAGCAACCCAATGCTATAAATTGCTAAGTCATGTAGGTGTAGCCCTTTCAGCTTTCCAAAGTGGGGACCATACTTGTTTGCTGTGGACACCGTTGTGTAAGTCAGAAGGTTGGTATACTTCTTATATCTGATGCTAGGGGTGTAGCCAGTGATTTGAATGTTGTACTCAGACCTGAATGTTGCCACTTCCAGTACACAGTTGTCAGTGTAGAATTGTACTCACCCCTACAAATGCTAACACAAGATACATGGGAGTATGTAGTTTCCTTTCTACTTATACAATTAGCTGCCATACATATGTAGTTATTGAGATGTTTTCATTTGGCACATGAACTGTTTGTGAACTGCTATACTGAGAATATTAATGTACTTACTTCTGCACAGTTTGTGCTTTTTTTGTTGACATTAGCACAGGATGCTCATGAAAATTGGACAATTCCAGTACTGAGTATGCCTACCTACATCCTTGCTGGACCTTGAACACACAGGTATTTTTTACATTTGGGTGAGGTTTGTCCTGCTATGATACTGTGTGGGGGTTGCAAAGTGCTGCTGTAACATTATTTACTGCTAGAATGGCTGGTTCTCTTTTTACAGTCATGTAATGCAATTCCACAACAACTGCTGGTAAAGTTCCACAGAATAAAATCCCAGTCCATGTGAGGCAGAGCACCTCGATGGCTCTGTTCAAGAGAAATCTTGACTGGTGGATGGGAGATCGTAGGTTTACCCCGGGAATCATCTCTGTGTCACTGCTGGACAGAGGCACAACAAACTAATGGGCACAGTATTTTTTAACATAATGGGTGGCGTAAGCCACAAAACTTTGGGCTAGGCTTATAAATGCCTTAGGGCAGATAGCCCAGTATAACCCTATGAACCTATGAACCTATGAACAGGTTTTGTGTTATGGCATTCCTATCTTTCCTTTACATTCACTCATTCTGATGCATGATATATATATTTCAGAAACAAGCTGCTGTATACATACTGTGGCTTAGTGGTACATCATGCAGTCTAGTGTGTCCAAGTTCCGGGGTTCGAGACTGACAGTGGTGTTTTATTTTGCTGCTGAGCAGAACAAGGACCCTCACATGCAGGGTGACTAAGGCACTTTTAAGCAGTTTAAGTGGGTTTGCGCAGTTTTGCATGATGCTTAGCAATACTTAGCTAAGCGCACACATGCGCACACTCGCGCAAACCCACTAACTACTGCTTAAAAGTGCTTACTGCCGCTAACCAATACGCTCATTTCTTTGAAAGAAAAGAAAATGGGGAGATAGGAAAGTGGTGAAAAAGGGGCACAAAGAGGGAAAGACAGTAGGGAAAACAACCAGGGATGTGCAGGATGGGTGTAGGGAAGGGCCATAGCTGCTCATTTCTTTAACAGCAACAGCTGTGCATATACTAGAATTTTGGAGGGAAATTTGAAACCTTCCACCTCTAAGAGAGGGGTGAGGACAACAAAGTATGTTGTACTGCCAATTAAATTTCAGTTTATGTGTCCAGCAGACATGTGTGCAAAATGGGCAGCTATGTATGGGGCATAATTTTTTTGTGGGAGCAGATTGCCCTTTTTTTTTCAGGTGAGAGTGGAATGTAGGGTAGGGGAAGTAGGTATATTTGGGGAGGTAGGTTGAGGAGGTAAACAAACAAGACAAACAAGATGCATACAGGGGTGGAATATGACACATGGGGTGGGTGAACACCATTGACGGGGAAGGATGTTTGGAAATCGCAAGCCCATGAGCCCACAGATGGCAACAGTGGAACTGAGATCCCCACCCATGGGCAGTCACCACTGCACCTTCACAGCCCAGAGGGTGGCTGTGCTGGGGGCTGTGTTGGAGATGCAGGCTCACCCGTGAGTCATGCCACTCTTGCCTCGAGCTGATGTAGAGGATCAGCGACTGAACGCTCGATCTCCCTACGCACCACAGCCCGGACCGTTCAGAGGGTGATAGGTGGCCCTCCTCCAGCCACGCTTGCACAGGGGGGATGAGCCCCATCCCCTGCAGTGCTTCCACCCAAAGGTGGCACAGGGCCAATGGAGGAGGAGGTCCCGGGCTGGGTACCGGACCTGCTGGTGCCAGGTGCCATCGCCAGCTGAGGTGGGACAGGTGGGTCCACTGGGAATGGCCTTCCCATACGTTCTATGTTTAGGAGGATTTAATGACAATATGGGTTAGTAATAGCCAACAGCATTCCAAATTAGTTGTAACAGCATGCAGTAGTATTCTCATTAACCCAACACACCAGAGTTCCAACAGTTGAACAGCAAGCATAACACATGCATATATAGAACAACAGTGGACATTCCAACAGCATGCAGAATTGATTGGTGGCAACAGGCCACCAAGATTGTGATATGTGAACAGGGCACATGCATTAAAGTAAATGCAGATATTTATAAACCAATAGGACATATGTCCCAACAAATGTTTTGAGATTAGACATACCCATTGAGGTGTGGAATTGCATTGTTTATGCACATACAGTAGGGTGTAAAAAGATACCTCCATTAACAACTTATATATACTTATAGTTTACACTACATTCCTATTGACTGCAGTTATATATCCCCTACATGTATTATTACACTAGGCAATGTCCGTTAAATTGTGAAATGGGTTTTGCTAGTTCTTTATATACCTGACCTGTATCTGACATACACACTGTCCAGGATGCAGATGTTACTGCTGCGTATTTATATATTTCATTTATATTTATATATCTACATGTCTGGATGTGTTCAGGTGAAATTATCAGGTATATTTTAACAGCCCCATACATTTCTAGCAGCACACTGACATTTCTAGGGAACATAATAACAAGCTATTCATGTGCCAGACTAACCTGTACATGCCGGCCATGAATCGACAGTTGAAGACTGTATATATGCTTAACAGCTACTGGCACTCCCTTCATCCACTTTATATGGGCCTACCCAAGTATGGGTTGACTGCACTTAATGCAACAGTACTATTTCTATAATGCAAGGGTACAACAACATATCGAAGAAAGTGACACAGACACACTCCAGGAATTATACCTTTATTAATTACATTACACACATTTCTAGTGGCTCTTGCATTTATTTGATATATCAGTGCATGCAGAAGACTTTTATTCAAGACGTATTATACCTTTATTAATGGGTTACAACACTTTTTCATGCTGTCTCACTTATTTTATATTACAGTACATGCAGAGAAATTATTCAAGACTTAGTATACCTTTATTAATGGGTTTTAACACTCTTTTTCAGGTTCTTTCACTTATTTTATATAACAGTACATGTAGAGAAGTTATTCAAGACTTATTATACCTTTATTAATGGGTTACAACACTCTTTTTCAGGCTCTCTCACTTATTTTATATAACAATACATGCAGAATAATTACTAACCTGCCTGGTGGCGCAGCCTTAGCAGCCTATCTGCATAGGCTTGCTGATTCGCAGCATGGACACCTGCAGCTGTGAAGTAAATGAAGGGATATTGAGACATACCTATCCATAATATAGACTTCAATAGCAATTCTTACATACTTCATTCCATGGCTACATACTCAGTTGTGGGGCATTTTCCATTTCACAGGCCTCCTGTATCCACTGGTTCAGTCGGTCCTCCTTGTATCTCTTCAGGTCTGAATAGTGGTGTCTGACCTGCTCACCAGTCCGAGGGATGCCTGTGGTACTGGTGAGATCATGTGCTAGATGGTTCCAGGCTTCCGCTTTGTACTCAGTGTCTTGAAACTAGCCCAGCAGGAGTCTTGCATCATGATGATGGACGAGGAGCCAAACCATAACTTTTGACTCCTCAATGCCCCACCGTTGCACTCGAAAATGAGAGCCCTCTCCAACACCGGCCATGCTGACTGCAGATGGGAGCTACAACCAGTTATGGCAATTATTCCCACCTATGGAGCTTAAATATGCCTCATTTCCCACACTTATTTGTGATTGGCCAGTTTTGAAAATTCTCAGCTAAAAGTAAACCTGCTTAGCAATGAGTAAACTTCCACTGATATGTATGAGTGTGTTGGAAGTGCATCCATATGAAAAGCTGTCATGGCTTAGTGGTTTAGTACTGTGATTATGGTGCACAGTATCCTGGATTCAAGGCCTGTCATTGCTTTTTATTTTACTACTGGCCAGACCGGCTAGGAGGTGTGGCTGTGTTTAGCCGACTTTGCTCAACTTTGCCCAACATTGCTCGATGTTGCTCTACGTTGCTCTACATTGCCCGACATTGCGCTAGTTAGCGCGGTGCACAGCACTGTGCAAACATGTTTTGTTTGCGCTAGTTGGCACGATGCGCAGCTCTGCACAAAGCCATTGCACTAGTTAAAGCAGTGCTAAGCTATGAGCAATTATACTAAAATGTGCTTAATACTGGTAAACTTTGCTTAGCAGTGATTCACATTGCTTAAGATATGTTACTTATGCATTCATCAGTATGCATGACCATTTCACCTTCATATATATATATATATATATATATATATATATATATATATATATATATAAAATATCGTTCACTACTACATAGGCCATTTAAATGCATTTTACTAAAATTTAAAAGGTAAATGTCAGGAATTAATTTTATGCACAGATTTCCTGTAGAAAATGGAAAGGGGAGTGGTGGGACTTGAACCGGGAATGCCTCCTTTTTGTGGGAAGGCTCTACCACTACGCTATTGCTATTTGGCTCCATTTGCATATAAGTAGTTTATTATCCCCTTCGATGTCTAAACTAACTGTAGCTAAACAATGGGCAAACCCATGCAACCACGAGCAAATACGGGCAGCTATATCGGGTATAATAATAATAAAAAAAAAAAGTTTTACATTTTATTATAATTGTACAGGGGTTTAGAATGTGGGGGAGTGTAGTGTTGTGTATCTACACATTTGAGCGGACTCGCTCATGTCTGTTGACATTTGCTGATTTAGGGACTTGCAGGGGCGTGGATATTTGGACTGATCGGCAGTCCGACACGCCCCCTGCACTCGTACATGCTCCGTGTTAGCCTTAGAGTTGAGTCAGCGCGCCCTCATGAATATGCATGGCGCGCTGACATCATACTCTTAGGCTGCAGTTTCCATGTATGACTTCTTTAGTCTTACACGGAGGATTACTGAATCCCGGCCAATGTTTGTTATGGAAGGTGTGAATTCAGTAATAGGAGCTTGGCGTGAATATATATATTATTCTCCAAGGCACAAAAACTGGGCTAGGCTTGACAGAAATTATATTTTACAAGAACAGGTGCATTTAATGGAATGTTTTGATATGCATCCAATAACTATTTCAGGTCATGCACCAATAATAAAAATACAAGTGTAGGGTAATGAAATAAAAATGAGACACTGGTGCTTCCCCACTTTATGTTAAATAGAAAGGAATTTAAGGAACGTGTAGTGGAAAAGTATTCGGGAGTTATTAGGGAAGATAGAAATTTATTCCGAAAATATAGCTAAGAAATGAAATAAATCAAAGTGGAGATTAAAAATAGGACAGAAATAAATGAAAAAGAGATGTGGTTAAGAAATAAGAATTATTTAGAGGGAGTGACAAAGTTAAAGTATTGCAGAAGAAAGGGAATGTCAAAGAACAAGAAGAGGCTCAAGTGCAGAATGCTAAACAGAAAATAAGAGTCTACCTGGATAATGTGCATGAATTTAGAAAAGTTGCTATTAAGCAAGTGTTTTTTGATTATAACTCCAGAGCACAAAAGCTTTTAGCACAACGGCTCAGGGAACAGAAATTAGAAAGGGGTGTGGCCAAGCTTAGGGAGCCTGCCAGACGAAAATAACCATAAATCCTGTAGAGGTATTGAATATATTTTGGAAATTTTATGAAAATCTGTATAAAGTAGAGAAATGTGGAAATTAAGAAAAAGTACAAATTGAAATATTAATGGAAAATTAATTATGCTGAGGTTAAGCTCAATTATTAACAGTTTGGATAGGAAGAGATGAGATAAAAATGGTGATGTATAACCAATCTACAAGAAAGTCTCCAGGAATAGATGGTATTTCTGTGGAAATTTGAAAGCTGGGAGAGAAGAACGTGACAAAGATGTGGAGAGTTTTGTATAACAGTATTTTAAAAGGAGAAGCACCAACTTCCTGGAAGGAAGCTGTAGTGGCTGTAATACCTAAAGCTGGTAAAGACCCATCAGATTCAGCTTCATATTGGCCCATTTTGATTCTAAACCATGACTATAAAGTGTTTATGTCTATAATAGCTAAAATAATGGCAAAGGTGTTGCCAAAATTGATAGATAAGGATCAATGTAGTTTTGTGGAGGGGAGGCAAAATTTAACAAAAGTAATACAGCAATAATAATCCAGCAGAATGTAAGAAAATACCACTGTTGTTTGTGGATCTTGATGCATAGAAAGCATTCAACAGAGTAAGCTGGGATTTTATGAGTAGGGCAATGGAAATGTTTGCATTTCCAGACACAATGATAAGGTTAATTAGGAGAACTTATGAGGGATCAGAGACGAAAGTTAAAGTGGGGGTGGGGTCCTCTCTGATAAGTTCTGCTTGAATAGAGGAACCATGCAAGGGTGTCATTTTTCCCTTTTGTTATTTGCATTATATTTAGAACCATTGGCAAAGAAAATAAGGGACTCAAAAATTCAAGGATATAATTGGTATGGCAATCAATAAAAGTTGGCTTTATTTACAGATGATATTATTTTGTACCTGACAAAACCAGAAAAGGATGTTTCAATGTCGTGGAACATTCTGAGACAGTTTCAAGTCTTTTCAGGATACAAAATTAATGAAGATAAAACAAACGCAACAGCTGTAACTATGTACCCACACATGAATTGTTACATCAATACCCATATTTATGGGGACAAGATAAAATGAAGTCCTTAGGAGTATGGGTTAAAAAGTATTCTGTCAAGGCAGCTAAGGATATGAGGGGAGAGAATAAACAAAAGATAATACAAAAACAGAAACCATAAGCTTTGTTTTATGGATGTGGATAGCAAGATGCAAGTAGTGAAAATGTTTTTAGTCCCTTTACTTTTATTCACAGATCGGGCATATTTTTATTATCCAGAGGAGAAGCTGTGGATAGCAATCAATAAAGGGTTGAAGGACTTTACCTAGGAGGGGAAGAAGGCAAATGTCAAGTGGGTAAGTTGATCCTCCCAACAGAATAAGGTGGTTTGGTATTACCTGATTTGAAGGGATATTTCAAAGATACACAGTGAAGGCTCCTATTAACAGCACAAGCAGAAAGCTATACTTCAAAGTGGAAAGGGATGACGGTGAAATGGAAAGGGGAGGAAGAAATAAGGAAAGACTAAGATTTTGGATGCAGACCCTTAAGGGAGAATAACATTAGCAATACATAATATTATATTCATAAAGTAGCAAAAAGTATTCTAAGAACTAAACAATGCAGGAATGGAGAAAGTAGATTCTGCTGATAGGGATGACTGTAATTAGGTGTACAGATAACAGGTAAGAGGGGGCTGGAACTTGCTAGAGAAAACTGTCAAAAGAACAAAGGTATTGAGAACAAATAATTAGAGAGGGAAAGGTAACAGAATGAGAAGAGGCTGATAATACATTTGGAATGGAGTCAAGAGACTACCTTCCCTATCAAGAATTGATATTAGACTATAGGCAAACAGAAATAGACAGAGAGATCCTAAGTGAAAAAACAGCACTGGTAGAGTTTTTAGTTTAATCTAGAATAGGAGCTGCTTTTAAAAAAGAAATAATTAATAGGTTATATAAAATATTGCATGATAGTGATAGGAATCAATCAGAGGAGGTAGGAAAGGATTGGGAAGAGAGACTGTATAAGCAATTCACAAAGAAACAATGGGAGGATATATGTATGACCCCTAAATATACAACAAAGTCTAGAAGATTTAGGATTTTTGCTTGGAAGTGTTTGCATAGTTATTTTTATACCCAAAGCAGACTCCAATTAATTTTTCCTCGGGTAGATTGCAAATGTTGGAGGAGTGTTGGGAAAGAAGGAGGTGTAGCTCAGCATGTGTGATACCTTTAAAAGCTTTACAGTGAGTCAGCACATGCATATAAGTACTGAGCATGTGCAAGCAAGAGTGCCATTTTGAGTGAGCAGTCAGAGTGTTACACGCAAGTATGTAGTCAGTCAGTTAACTAGTTTAAGTTCAATATTCCTGCCATCCATCCTGATGTATTTGTACACAATAAACTACTCAAACAAAAACCCAAGCTTCAACCTTTTCTTAATGTATATATGAAGAGCGATAAGAGGTAACTGAGAATATAAGTTTTGAAAGTGTAATGAGTTGGCAGACTTTAAAAATTCTCTGCAGAGTAGTCTGCCAGTAAAACTGGGTGAGCAAATGAGTGCAACTAATAAAATGATTTTTCTTTTTTTAGCTGTAATAGGGATCTGATTTGCTTAAACATAGTAAGGTCTTGTTAAGTTTAATTCTGGTGGCGGTGAAAAAAGCAATCACTAGAAAATGCAAAGTAAAGTCTAAACCAACTGTTTTTGAATTACTGAATATTTCAAAAGAGATAAAAGACCTAGAAGTTGGATCTTTAGAAAAGGGTGGGAGAAGATTACATAGAAAAATGGAAATTGTGGGAGCAATGCATACAGAATAATGACTTGCAGGAGGTGTGAGGTTTCACTAAGGGCAGGAATTGATCAATTTATGTAATGCTGAATTGATGATAAATATACAAAAGAATGAATGTGATTTGCAACTGGGAATATGTTAATATGGTTTGTTTTATATTATATAAATGTATGTTTGCCTACGTCTTAAGTGATAATTCAGTAAAGGTGTTAAAAATAAGAAAGTTCTTTCTTTGCAAAATTGTAAGTGTACATAGAAAATGGCTGAAGTTAGTCAGAAACCACACCCTAGTCAGAATGGAGGTTGGGAGAAAAGGTGGTGCTGTATTGCGAAGTGATTCTGTAGCACATGCTTTTACTGCAAAATGTTGTTTGTCTTTCAGCTTTTTCCTGGTAAGGGGTCGCCACAGCAGAACTCTGGTCCGCTAATGATTGGCAGTAGCTTTTTATGAAATGCCAAGGTGCCAGCTCAACACCCAACCTTCAACGAAGGCACGCATATCTTTCGAACGCTACCCAACCATGGGGAGGACATGCAGACTCCACACAAAAGGCACTCCCAAGCCAAGCTGAGAATCAAGCTGGAGAACCTCTTGCTGTGAGATAACAACACTACCGCTGTACCACTGTGGAATACGGATGCTTTTGCTGAGAAATAACCAATATTATTAAATCTCTATTACATCTGTATACATTTTTAAATCATCGCCTTATATGCTTAGAATTGTTCAGGAAGAAAACTATGAAACACATACTTTTGAACAGCTTAGGAAATGAAAACTTCTATAACTTGTTACATTTATCTGTGTGTTTGAAAACATTCATGCAGAACCAAATTCAGAAACTGTTAGATGCAAAGCATACATATTAAAAAAAAAAAAAAAAAACATTCTACCAACACTATATACTTTGGTGTATTCTTGATAGTAAAAGATTAGTAAAGTATGAGAATTTAGGTTGTATTATAGATTTGAGTAAATATATGGCTAAAAAATGAATGCAGTGACTTAGAAACAATAATAGTACAGTTTTATGTAAATGGCAAAAAATGTGAAGTACAGGTAAACAAGAAGTGTCCTATTTCTTCTCTATAAATCCTGAGACAGAGGTTTCCTATAAGTGGAGACAGCAGAAGCATGAACTGGAGAGACTGACTGAGTCCCCCATTATGCCTGTAATTCTGTGTTTAACTGATTCCATTAAGATATATAAATATGTGTGTGTGTGTGTGTGTGTGTGTGTGTGTGTGTGTGTGTGTGTGTGTGTGTGTGTGTGTGTGTGTGTGTGTGTGTGTGTGTGTGTGTGTGTGTGTGTGTGTGTGTGTGTGTGTAAATAAGGAAGAGTAAATCATACAGCAACAGAGTATATTCAGAATGTTACTGTGAGTAAAACAATGTATGGTATATAACTGCTATGCTTCTGTCTTTAACTGATTGTATTACTGTACATAAAGAAATTACTGATAACTCACAGTGACTAAAGTAATAGACTGTACTCACTTTATTACTGCAAGCAAGCATGAGACAGATTTCAGCATACAACTGCAGAAACTAATGCCATTAAAGTATATAAACAAATTATTGATAGATATTAGTAACTGAAGGAATACAACTGCAGAAACTAATGCCATTAAGACATATAAACAAATTATTGATAGACATTAGTAACTGAAGGAATAGATTGTATTCAGTACAGTACTGCAAGTAAGACTGCTGTTAAGTGCAGTATTTATATATATTGTTCATATTATAATTTGTAATTATTTATGATGGGTGTTCTTAATTCAGTATTGGAAACAAATGCATATCAGGTAAAAATGTGATCATTATGTTTTTGTAGTAAACTGCAACATGTAAACCCCACCATTACATGGTATCAACATTGTTCGGCCACGTAAGCATAAGCACTCCCATAACATTTCATCCTAAAGTTTGCATAAGCACATTGAATACACTTTCAAATAAAACTATGAATAAATACTTCCCGTACATTCTCTGTTTTACTTCAATAAAGATTTTTAAAAATATAAATATTTTAAAGTAAAAAATTTAAGACTGTTTAACTTGCTTTTGTACTGAGTGCATTTTCTCTTTTGTCTCCCCACCCACAAACTTTGTTCTCTATTTTTGTTATTTTATTTATGAATTGCTTTCTTCCTTATTATTTTATTTCTCTACCATTTATGTTTATTTTTCTACAGCTTCAAATCCTTGGAGTAACCCAGGCACATCTCTTGCAGGTTAAGGATCACTGTCCATCTGTCCATCCATAGACATCCTTATACGGTAGGGGTAGTGGCACTGTCCTGCATGCACCCTGGCATATGGCAGCCTGGAAAGCCTCACAGAATAGGAGCTTTGAAACTTGAAAGAAGTAGTTGTTTGAAGAAATTGGCTGACCAATGCACCATCACAGGCCCCTATCCACTCAGTACTGGGGCCCTCCACTGCCCCATCATCTGGCAGTGGAAATGATTAAAACTCTGTGTGCTGGGAATCCTGTAGGCATTTCAGCTCTTCTTTCCTTATCCTTTCACTTACACCCTCTTATGTGTTTCCTACCCACACTAGCGTCTCATATAAAAAATTTTGAAAAAATTTTAGTGAGTTCTATCCCCTGGCAAAAACATTATGCAGTTTCTCTCCCACCTCCTCTAGCACAACCATCTTGATGTTTTTTCTTCTGTGTTCCCCTCTTTGTTGTGTCTGCCATTTTTTCAAACTTTCCTACCTCCTTCTTTTCATTCTTTAATGAAACTATCAGGGTATTCACATAAGGATATCCTCATATAAAATATGTAACAATCCCTTTTTTTAAATAAAAAAAACCTGTGCATCTGCAGCTTGCCTCAGGTATTTTAAACATGGCTGTGCATAGGGGCATCTTCCCCTAATATCCAAATATATATATATATATATATATGAAGTACAATGAAGTAATAAGAAGCTTACGATTCTCACATGGCCCTTCATAGTCTCCTAATCCGTGACTTTAGATACCTTACGCTTTTGCCCTAAGTAGGCATGTTTTTCAAAAACCTTTGCTTTTCTGTATTTATCACAAATAAGCTGCATTTAGCTCATTTCCATTTGAGTGAAGCAGTGCTTTTCACTCATAACTTATAGATATATATATATATATATATATATATATATATATATATATATATATATATATATATATATATATATATATATATATATATATATATAAATATATATATATATATATATATATATATATATATATATATATATATATAAGCTGTCATGCTGTCAATACCATCCTTAGTGTCATATGAACAGCAACAGCTTTAATAGCTGTCAGACACTTCACCCTGCCAGACTTAAATTGTCTGCCAGCACAAAGTGTACTACAGCTTTAAAAGTTATGAAATCACTGCTGTTAGTATTCTACAAAGGCTGTCATGTGTACTGCTGCATAAGAACTGCTTAAGAACTGCTCACAGCAGTTGTTATGCACCTTTGAAAGCTGTTATAATTGGGTCTGCTGGCAAAGCACTGCAGAGTTAGCTTGTCTTTTTGTCAGTTTTGTAGTATAATCAGCACCATCCATCTGATTCAAACTTTATGTGCCATTCAGAGCTGGTGTGCTCTATTCTTGGGTACAGCATATACTGTAACTACCACAGAACAGTGTCAGAAACATTTGTCAGCTTTTAAAGATGTAGTACTCTTTAAATTACTAGACAAAAAGGAGCAGCAGAGTGAAATGTACGTTGGTTAATCTGATACACCACTTTTGGCCACTGTTTGCGTGGCAGCATTATGTGTGTTACAGCGCTTAAAGCTGTAAAGTACTTTATATCCCTATACTTCTTTTCACTGTAGCTGGTAGTAAATTAGAGCAGCTAACGTTTCATGTACTACAAAGAACTATGATCATAAATAAACAGTTATGCGTTTTCAGAATGTATGTCAAAATTCGCCATTTGTGTTTCGCTCTTAAGGTTAATTTCTTGACATCCATTTCTTGAACACATAATAAGTTGGTTATTACCAGACATCCAATCATAATTCTCACTATTAATGTAAAAAGTAAACCCCACCATTACATGGTATCAAACACTGCCCTGCCAAGTAAGCATAAGCACTCCCATAACATTTCATCTCAAAGTGAGATGTGATGAAAATTATAGAAAACGGGCTTGGTACAGTAGTTACAACTATGGTACAAGAGAAGCAGAATGAGGGAAAGAAAGAGAGATGTGAAATGAAAATAAATGTAAAGAACTGTTAAAGTATGCATTCATCTACAATGAGTAAGGCTGTATCTCAAAGTCTGTGTACTTTTGTTAAGACTTACAGCTGACATAATTAAAAGTAGCCAAGTGCTGTGAATGTGAGATGTATTTATGTATGTGTATGTAGTTATGTATTTATTTAGTTATTGTATTTAATAATATTAAAATGCCAAAACCTGAGACATTGTACACTGAAAAAGATGAGCAATGTGAATTAGGCAGTTCAACAGTCTGCAGAGGGTGAAGTTAAGTGTTCTAAACTGCAGGGAGAGAAAGGCTTGGAGCCTTGTCACCAGTTTTACAAATGGCTTTTTGTACAGTGAGCATGGACTGATATGAAGAGACTAGAATCTTTGGAAGGTATACCAAGTAAGTAGGTAAGATAAGGGTGGAGAAAAGGTTTTATATATGAGTTTGTGAGAGAAGAGAAATTGGATAACATGCATCATTGCTTGTAGATTACTCCAGTGTAAGGTTTTGAGGTCAAGGAACTTAAAAGAAATGTAAAGGAGACCAGTAATGATTTTAATGTTTATGTTACATGCTATTGTCACTTCTGCACTAATCTGTTAGCTCAGGTTGCCCACAGGTATTGGCTGAAGATTAGGTCTGGTAGCAGGGTTGCTTATTCTACAGGTTGTCTGACAGTTGGCAGATATTTGGCTACATTCTGTGTCGAGCTTCCACTTTTTATGAGCCTGTTGGGTGATTCCATCGACGATCAGCTTAAATTTGACTTGCATGTTAATAACTGTATCAAAAAGACTCATTCAAAACTAGGGCTCCTTTACCATAACAAGAAATTCCTTACCTCTGAAGCCAAGATTACTCTCTCTCTTACTTACCTTCTACCCAGTCTAATGTACAATTCTCAAATTCTCACAAATCTTAACTCAGCACTCCTGACCAAACTCCAATCTACCTACAACAAGGTAGCTAGATTTGCTGCCCAACAAACCTACAAATCCCATCACTGTCTCTCTCTAAAATACCTAAACTGGCTTGAATTACCCCACCAGATACTCCTCTCTCAGCTCCAGATCATCCATTCTATCCTATACCAGCCTTCCTACTGCCCAGCACTATCCCCTCTCATCTCCCATTATTCTCCCTCCAGACCTGTCCGAAGCTCTAACCAAGACCTACTACAAATCTACAAACCCAAGTCTAAATTTGGACGCAACATGTACAGTTATCACCCCACTATTGCCTGGAATAGGTTCCCACTAGAAATCAGGACCCTTACACATCCTAAACAATTTAAGACAGCCACCAAAGAGCACTTTAAAAGTCACTGGTCCTGCCACTGCACTCTCCCTCCTTAAACATCCCCTACTTCTCATACCTTAATCTACTTTCTGCCCTTAACTCACTCTTCTTACTAGCTCTCTCTAATCTTCCTTGACTACTCTTTCTACTGTCTTCTAAAATCTATTAAGCAAATCGCCTCAGAGAAACATTCTGTTGTAATTGTCTTGCCTTCATGCAACTACATTATGATAAAACTGGGTTTTTGTAACCACTTACCCCAAAAACTATATTCATCTTAATAACATATTTCTTTGTATACATCCTGAAATAGTTATGCTATACTCCTTATTATTGACACTGTATAACATTGTATTGCTACTTAATGCCTTGTAATAATCCTGTAACATTGTTGTTTAATGCTAATTTCTAATGAAAAATGTATAATATGTTGGAGCTTTTCTCCCTGGGCATCTGCTGAAAAAGGGCTCTTCAGCTCAGTCGGACAATCCCGGTCAACAAATTAAAATAAAATAAAATAAAATAAATAAATAATTCAATCAAACAGGACATTGAAGCTGATCTTGCGGTCTGCATTAGGTCCTAAGAATTTGTAAGAATGAACAGTTTCACTAGGCCTGAATATCCAAAATAACTGCTATTATTATAGAGATTTATTGACTCTGTTTTGAATGTCAAAACCTCCAATACCAGTGTTGCTTTCTTTTTTTATTAAGGAGTCATTTAATTCTGTTGGATAATCAGTTGCTGAGTGAGTAGAAATACATTTACCGATCTCCCATGACAGCTTTGATATTATTAGCACACAAAAGACCTGGAGATTCTGTCTTCCTCTCAGCTCAGTGATCCATATTCATCATGTCTCAAATCCTGATAGTTTGTGATGCAACTTGTGGTATGCTAAAAAGAAATTCATGATCAGTTCCATCTTCTGATAAATATCTATATAAAACATTCACTGTCATCTCTCATTTAATATCAGAATCATGTTCATATAAACATTTTTAAGTAATTTGTAACAATTTACCAACATAAAACACTGTACATGATTTGTACTGTGCCAAATAAACATTGATGTGTGTTCCACAGAGAGTGTATATGTTTCTATTATATATTTTAGTGGTCACTAGATGTATAAAATATCTTTTAGTATATCTGTCCTTAGACTTTTGACCAGTTCCAACAAGGGAACCTTTCTGTCCAATATAAACTTCTTTAAAATAATAATTTCTTTGTAACATAATCCTTGTTTCACATTTCTCTTCATCTGTTAACCTCTCAATCCTTCAAAGCATGTTGGTATGCCCAACTGTTTATAATTAATCTTCCATATTGTCCTTATGTCTGCATTATATAAAATGTAATTGCTAGCTGTACTCCTTTTTTTTGTCCTACTTGAGTATCAACCCTATCAGATGTCTCATGAAGGACTGTCTTTGCCCTAGTCATTCTCTCACTCTGTAATCAATCCACTGGTTCACCTAAAATCTGTTCCTCATAGGCTGTGTCATTCAATTCATTGCTTAGTCTTTTAAAAATTTCATCTAATTGCTATTATCTAAGCAATATGGTTGTCAGACAAGATATTCTGATATTACTCAGGAAAAAAATGGTTCATAGGTGATTACTAGGCTAACAACCACATGGGGGTCTTTATAGTCTAGTTATGTTTCCAAAGAATCAAACCCTGTGCCTTGTGCATTTCTGATAACCACCTTATCCATTATGCCAACCCTCAGTGGCATCTCAGTGTTGCCATTTATCAGTCAAAAGTATCTCAGTTTTTCCAGTTGTCACCGCAGTAAAAGTCTGCAATAAAATTAAGCTTGCAATAGACTCTAGTTTTACCCTGCTTTCAGTAGACAATTGCAGAAATTTAGCCACAGGTATGCATTGCTTTCTGATTTCCTTTGTAAGATTTGCACAATAAAGTTAGAACAGCTGCCTTATTAAGCAAGGCACATGTGAGATTGATTCACAGCATGAGATATGTTATTAAGCAAGCAATAAACTGGCAGCTTAGATTGGTAACACATGGCAAAGAAATAATTCAACAGCAAAATACAACTACATATATATGCAATGTATATCATCTTGTGAGGATCCAATAGACTTCAAATAATTTTATTATAAAATAATATAAAACACAAGCTATCATGCAAGTGTTTTTCTTTGTTTGTTTGTTTGTCTTTTATGTGATCTGAATAGCCTACAAAACACGCTGTTTGTATAACTGCTAGAAGTCATATGATGCTGGGAAGCTAAGCTCAAAGACATTGGCATTAAGGGATCACCAGCTCCTTCAAATAAAAGGGACTAAAGTTATGAACGGACAAGTAAGTTAACACCAAGTAATTGAAAACAATCCAATAATGAACTGGAAGCCAATGCAGACTATGCAGAGTAAGAGTTATCTGTTATAAATGAGAAGCACCAGGCATGCAAAGTTCTGCATCAACTGTAAATAATTAAGGTCCGTGTTGAGAAATCTAAGATACAGGCCATTACTGTAGGTCAAGTGGGATAATAACATGGCATGAATAACTGTGAGTTCAGCTTAGGGGTAAAAGGTGTTTGATCATGGTGATATTTCATTAAATGGTAGAAGGAAGATTTTATAATGGCAGATACTTGTCCCTGGAGTGTAGCCGACAGTCAAAAATCAGACCTATGTTATGCACTTTGTTGACAAACTCAGGCCTAATCCCACTGAATAAAATATAGTTGGGAAGAAGGTATGAAGTATAATTCTCATCCAGGTTGAGATTGTCACTCCACAGACCCACATGCATCTGTTCTGCACCTTTCTCATCACAAGTATCAAAGCCGAATATCAAACCAAGCAGGATAAGCAAAGTTTGGGGGGGGGGGGATGCAAGAGTCAAGGGTAGTATCTTATTATAGTCACCATCAATGGCATTTAGACATCCAGCACCTTTCTGTGGGAAGAAATCAATGGACACAAAAGAGAAAATGTCAGGGATAATATGAGTGGTAGAGTGAATCTCCTTCAATCCAATATCAGAGGAACTGCAATGTGGGAGTTCCAGGTAAAAGCACACAAAGAGGTGACTAGGACAAGAGAGTGCCTGCACCACCAGGGCCCAACCCTTTAAGAACAAGAGGAAGACTAAGTCCAGACTATGACCGAATCTCTAATTTCCAATGGTAATAACCTGATTAAACCTAAAGTCTTCAGTAATATAGCTGAATTATTTAGCAAAAGCCACACTGTCTCATGGTCAATGCAGATACTGAAGACAGAGCACATACTAGGTGCTGATGATCCAGGACTGATTTGGCAAGGAAGTCAGTGAACACTTGCAGGAATCTCCTACAGTTTGCTCCTGCAACACTAAATTTAAAGGTGTTGAACTTCCTAAAGGCAACATGTGTCAGCCAAAGCCTGTGGCACAGAACAGTCTCCTAGGCTGTTAAGAAAGCACCCCTAGAGATGGTACCTTAAGTGATTTATATTTCACCTCACCGATAAGATGTGCCTCACATCAAACTCATACTGCTCATCCTCAGAAAAACAGCGTACTGCCATACAAGCAAGCAACCAGCTTGACAAATGAAAGCAAACCCTTATGAAGGTCCACAAGTACTACAGTCAGTAATTGTTGCTAGAGCTGCAGGCACTATTAGATGTCTTGGTATTGCTAATATAAAACACTGTGGGTTTGTTGATGTCTGTTGCACAGTGTGGCCAGGCAGTGTATTGTCCTGCATAAAATGTATTTACAACAAACACTACATTCATGCCTCTCAACTTTCAGTGATTTCGCCTTATATTTTTGCCATGTCACTCATAAATTTTTTGATTTTTTTGGTAAATTACTGAGGATTGAATTCATTCAATAGCGCTGGCCATTAGGGATTCATACTTCTAACTGTTAGAAAATTCATGCTGACGTAAATCCAGTTGTTTTATTAACTTTTTAAGTGAATTAGAGTAAAAGTTAAACATTATCCCAGAATTTGGACCTTTGTTCCTCCATTATTTTGGCTTTGAGCAGAATTATTGGGCAAAGAACTTGAGAAGATGATACTATTATCCTGTGCTATTTATATCCTGGCCCATGGTTGTGGATCATACTACCACATTGCCAGTGCTGCAGTTTATTGCACTGCTGATACCTTCGCTGTGGCTCCACTCTTCCCTTCACTTGTCTTCCTTTGAATCTCCTCCCTGATCTGCTGTGGGTGGCTCCTTGTTGAAATGTTGGCATTGAAATGCCAAGTGCTGACACATGAAAAAAAAGATTGAAAATGTAGGAGAAAAATGAGTCTCAAATATCTCACTTCTCCTATAAACATCTTTTTTGCAGGGAACAATCCCCCCTACAACCCTTGAACTTATAGAGACTAACTCTGAGATGCTATACCTGGGAAAAAATTAATATTCAGAGAAATGGTCATATCAGACTTCGTATATTTAATGTCTGTTTTTTTTTGTCAGTTCAGTCTCCATGTTTCAGGACTCACTCTAGTGGCTCCTGAGATTTCAAATGGTTCCCACTGTTACTGCTGCTGCATCACTTACAGAATGTCTGGACACAGGTCAGTCTGGCTGTGCCATCTATCTATTTGCACAAAACCATATTGTATAGCATGGCACATGCTACATATATTTTATCACACACCTCTAGATGATTTTACAGTGCCTTATCAGAGTTGTCTAAACAGCAGAATCCACCTTTCATAAGTCCATAGATTCTTTCCATAGTGTTTCTTGTTTCTATAATGGGACATGTTGTATGACATTCTAACCATTGTCTGTGGCTGCAAAAATGTTCAGATATTTCCTGCACCACACATGACACAAAATTATATATGGCCTGCTCCTGCTTTGCATTCTACTTGTATGCATAGACCATTTTGTCTGCTGTTTATGCACATTACCCAACACTATGGTGGTGGTGCTGCGGTAGCATTGTTCCTCACAGTAAGACGTTGTCCTGTTCGATTCTCAGCTAGAGCATCTTCTGTGTGGAGACATGCTTGAATGGGCATACCTTCGTTAAAGGTTGTGCGTCAGGGCTGGCAACTCGACACATAAAAATCTACTGCCAATCATTAGTGGACCGGAGTTCCAGTGTGGCAACCCCTAACTGGGAAAAGCCGAAAGACACAACGACCCAACCAGAAGCCCTTGTAGGAAGTACTCTCACAGGACCATTGGTATAGGTCAAGTGGTGAGCAAAATATGCAGATCATGTGAACTGCTCAAGTGTTGCATGAATACATTGTAAATAATGTTCTGGTCAATACAGAGCACCTGGCAGTTCAGGGATAGGTAGTTCTTCCTGTTCACGTATCCCTGTTCCTCTGCATAGTAATAGTAGCCTGGGTGCAATCTATGCTATCCAAGATATCAGTGAAGCATGCAGTTTCAAAGAATGTGTACTAGAATGCACACATGGTACTGGTACTCCCTGGTTCTTAGAACCCAGATATGTTCCTGCAGATGTTGTAGTATGATGCCAAAGAATTGTTTTAGGATTCATGAGACCGAGGCCTGTAGTATACATAATGTGTACACTCATACGTCCCTGGAAGGCAAACGTGAATAGAATGGTCAATGCTTCACATACCTTTGTGTTCATAGAATGGGCACACCATACATACTCCTTATTTCCACTCATGGACAACACAGCTTGAGTAGGTCCCATAGTATATCCTTGTCACCTCTGAAATGATTATCTGTTGCTGTGTCGCATGCTGACATGTGAATTGCTGCTTGTATCATCCTCACTGGGTAAGGGTGAGAAGGTGGGAGAGATTGTCAGAGAAGGAAATTATTGTAGAGTCATCAGTGTACTATATTAATGAGGAGTGATGACAGGATATGTTGAGGTTGTTAGTGAAAATGTTAAATAGTAGGGGGTCCAAGAATGGAGCCTTGTGGAACCCTGGTTTGAACTGGAAGGAAGGGGGAAGATGCAGAGAGCCATTTTACAGACAGAAGTCTGTTGGAGAGGTAGCTATAAAACCAGTAAAGGACATAGTGGGAGAGATTAAGGTTAGATAGTTTAGACAGAAGTAGGTTATGGGAGACAGTGTTGAAGGCCTTTGAGAGGTCAAGGAATAGACGGGAGACTAATTTATTATTGTCACAAGATCTAGAGATAGTCTGTGTAAAAGATATTAGTGGTGTAGATTAGTGGTTATGGTTAGGATGAAAGCCATGTTGGACAGGGTTAGGATATTTTCTTGAAGAAGATGATCTAGGAGTTGCTTATGAATGCACTTTTCAAGAATCTTTGACAGGGGAGACAGAATAGCTATAGGCCTGAAATTAGCAGGGTCAGTGGAGTTTCTTCCTTCATGTAAGGGTATAACATAGAATTTCTTCCAGATATCAGGGACATAGATTTCTTGGACTGATCTATTGATTAGTATGGAGATGGGATATGCAATAGATTTTGTAGTTAGCTTAAGGAAAAGAGGAGGTAAGCTATTGGCGGAAGGGGGGCATGTTTTGAGTTTGAGTATTTCCTTACTTAATTTACTAGCCCACCTGTGTCTTGATGTCCTGAAGCTGTTGATACTTTGTACAGGAGCAAGGATGTTCTACAGCTTTAGAAATGTGTCACATTGGAAATGTTCTGCTTTGATTAAAAGTTAGAAACCCAGACAGTTCCACTAAAAGAAAGCCTTTGTTTGATGTTCTCCAGTAGTGTCAAAACAGTACTCAGAACTGTTTGTAGTAATACTTTTAAAAAACATGCAGATTAATAGTATATGCATCATAAAATAGAATAAAACACAGACTTATTCAGTTTCTCAAGGGAAATCTGGATCATCTGAAAAGTACCAAGTAACTTCCCATTAGTGTCATATATTTGGACTGCATGTTTATGTCATTGATTGAACAGTGGTGCTAAACTGTGCAGTGTTTCAATTTATCTATTTATTTTATTTTATTTGTTAAATACATAAACCCACAAGCCAACGCTGTCACTTTTCTGTGCCAAGCTTAGATCTGCCTGTTTAAGTGACTTGCTCTGCATCACAGAGTAAGCACATGGGGCTGAGGGAATTAAACCAAGGGCAACAACATGAAGCTTATTAGCAGATCATAGCCTTAATTATTCCTTCAGTAAGAAAAACAGCATATACTGCTTTAAATATTCTAAAAGGATGGAGTGCACACACACACACACACACACACACACACACACACACACGCACATAAATATATGTACAGTAACAGGTTACAAAATGTATGAAAATCTTTTTTAGCATTATAGCCTACACAGTGTCCTTCAGAGAGGGTTGGAACATTCTAAGAAGCCATCTCTGGCAGAGAGCAATGACTCAGATGTTCACTTTAACTAAAAACAGTTATTATTTATTCATACTGTGCCAGCAAAAGGAAGTGATATCTTGTCAACCTATTACAATGCAACTAACATTTTGCTGTTCTTTCCATCTAAGGTGCTATCTACTTATCTAGGGCCACCCTATATGCTTTCAGACACTTATTTCTAGCTATACACGCTGGTATCTTGCTCTAAGAAAAAAATAAGGTTACACCTGCTAGCATGGTTGTTTCACTGTCTGCTTTCCAATCCCCTTTTCAGAACATGCATCTAAGAAGACTCACTTAATAGTGGTTTAACTGCTTTAACCAAAAGACCCTAGGTGTAATAGCCAAATATTGGTCTGCAGGTCTTGAAATGCAGGTTAACCTTCTGCATTCTCACAAAATCTCTGCAACTGAAATAATATGCACATACTAGCCAAAATAGTCCAGTTCTTCTTACTGACTAAAATCTTCAAATAATTGTTTTTCGTTTCTTTATCTAAGAAGTATGAATATATATTCCTTCGTAGTTGTATTTTCTAAAATAGATAACATTTATACCAGCTAATACCAACTAAACTAGACGTATAGCATTTCCCTTTGTGTTACTACAATTTGCAGTTCATTATGAATATGTTGCAGGAACTGAAAAAAAGTTTCTTATGAAAGATGTTCTCTGTTATAAAATCCTACATAGCTGGAGGTCCTTACCTAGAAGTCTTAGACAGGCAGTGTTGCAAAACATTTGTATGAATGTTTGCCACTGAGACTGACAACAGAGAAGAAACATTATATTGAGTACCATAGTTTACTTTCAACTTTATTTTTATAGTAAGACCAGTACATTGAGTGTTTTTAATAAGTTTACAGCTTTTTAATTCATGGGCTTAAAAAATAAAATCATTCTTAATGTGTTTCCACATCTTCACTCAGACAGGAGGCTCCTTTTATTCAAGGTGATATACACATAAATACATAGATGAATGCCTGTTATCCTATGATATATGACAGCAGTGAAAATGATCACGTTAATAGTCACTGCTACATTTGCATTATTCCTTGTTGCTGAGTTTCTGTCTAATAAGCAATATTGTTTTATTGTTCTCACATGCACTACTAACAGTGGCATTGATTTATTTTTCATACATATACTATAACATTGTACAGTGGATTGCAGGAGGGGAGGGGGAACAAAACATTATACTATGGAAGGATGTTCTTAATACGCATTCCAGATACAGACAAAAGCCAGCAAAACAACATGAGCTGTTTCACCATTTGTCACAGTTGGGGGTGTTTTAACATCTCAGTAAAATAATGTTGTTTTTCTGTATAAGAAAAGAACTACCATTAAATGACAGTGTAATCTTTATTCATATAATCAAAATTATATTTAAATAATTTCCAAACACTGTTACATTGCTGTGTGTACTGCATGCCTTCTCAGTATGTTTTGTTTAGTCATAAACTCAATACATTCTAGCATGTACCTGCTATAACATATTTCTGAGTTGGTAGTCTGGTTCTATTCTGAATTGCCAACTTCCTGAAAGTCAAAATTTCTAAAGAATGAAAAAATGCCCAAAAAGCAAGAGGGTGACCCACCCAAAACTGTTGCATATCAACGCTGCAGTCACACCAATTGGAAGAAAGGAGAAATCTCCCTGAAAAGTGAATCATTGTTAAATCGGTGCTGGCGCAAAATTAGAAACCACACCAGCAATGATTTCCCATGGCAAAAAGCATTCAGCCTTATGCCAATAGTCTTTTTTTTTTTTTTTTTGCGAGCTACTGACATGTACAATTTCTCCTTGGGATCATGTAGGGAAGTGGACTTAAGACAGCATCTGCAAAATTCCAATGGGATCTGTCATGAAATAGCACTTTAGAAAGTTAAGCAGTTTATTTAAAAGAGTTAAATACTTCGTCTATGTGAACATGTAGTAATATAAAAGTGTTTACATGATGTTTTTATATACTTATTTGGCTTTAGTTGATTCTAATGAACTGTTACTTTAAAATCACATGCAATTCCTTAAATAAAACTGTTAAAGTAGCAGATTTCATCTTGCATAATACATTGTACCAGCCATTTTCACAAGATCTATCATTCCATGAGCTACATTTCTTTAAGTTTTGTTTTTAATCATGCTTTTAGTAAATGTACTATCTTTAATTTTTATTTCTAATGCATGCTTATTGAAGCAGTTCAAGAAATACTATAGTCTTAGAAATTGGAAATCTAAGTGCAGTGTTAATGTTGTATTTCATATATTAGTTTTGCCGTTGCTGTAAATGACTTCTGTCAACATTTTATAACTGCTTGCATGACAGTGTAACTGGCAAAGTATAATATATGAAATGATAACCCCCAGGATTCATGAAACTTCATGTAGGGTTCATGTAGAGCCTACACAGAGTGTTTCTGTGTACACAAAGTTGTGCCTAAGGCAGTGCCACACAATGCATATTAATGAAGAGCAGCACGCTTAAACAAAGCTTTGTGGCTCACACCGGTGTTTTTTTTTTTTTTTACTGTGAAACCTCTTCAGGAATGTGGATAGCATTTCTGTTTAAGGTTGCTGTCTGCTAAATCTTGATTGTACTCAGTGAGAGAAAGCATGGCAAGTGCTTTCCCTTGTTCGAAATTTGGCAGGGTCCCAAACATATTTAAATTGAGAAAAATCATAATAGGGACCCTGACATACATATATTATTCTGCATTTATTAATTTTATATATTTTATTGTTTTTCTTTCCTCTCTCTTTTTATTTATTTATTTATTTTGTCTTTCACATGTTTGCACAATATATAGCTCATTTGCATGACTGGACCACCCATGTATCAGGCATGACCCAGACACCCAAAAATAGAAAGCTGATCCATTCAGTAATACCACTGGGCATTGCACAAACCTGGTAAGAGAGTGTGTGCTGCACTAACACTGTCACATTAACAATGGATACTAATACAGGGGATGTCGTGCAACTAAAGCTCTGGCAGTAGGTGCTAAGTCTAGGTTTGGAATGCAATTGGTTCTGGTTTCTAGTACAGGATGAGTAAACTTTTATTGTGTTGACATTGCAGATTATACAAATGAAGTGCAACATAAACAAGTGTTTTCTCAACTTTCTTGTGGCAACAGCTGTAAGTTTAGGCCTACTGTACACATGGTGCTGGGTTCAAAAACTAAATATTCTATACACTTTTAATGTTGGTCCACATCAAGTCATATTTACTCTCACTCATAACACCTGATATGCTGTAGCTGATATTAATATTTACATGCATGAGGATGAAGACACTAATATTGTGTGAGTTGTTTACCTATTCATTTATATGGGTATTGTGCATATATTATCAAAAGTATGACTGTGGGTATAATGTGTACTATGTTCATGCAAATATATTTGTGTAATCCCATTTGAATAACAGGGTTACACAAGTGGCTGTTATAGTAATAACCCACGCCTGGGTGTGGGTAATGCTGGATTTACCCACTGTTGGTGTGGTTTGGTCACGAGGATGAAACCCGAGTGGCCAAACAAAGACAACCGTGGGTAAATCCAGCATTACTTACACCCAGGCGTGGGTTATTGCTATTATATAATGACATTATTTAATAAAAAAAATACTTACTTTTCTTAAATAATGGCATTGTATAATGCCTCCTTGCTGCCATTCCACAGCTGTCTGGTATTCTGCGGCAGTTCTGCTGTACTGCCCATGCGTATGCTTGCGCAGTACATCAGAGCTGTGGGTGGAAGCAATGGAGAAAGTAAGATCTCTGTTGCTTTTTACAAAGTGTCTCGTTATGTTAAAGGAGTTTAACATAGCAAGACAGCTTTAAAAAAAGCAACGGAGAATCTCTGTTGTTTTTTTAAAGCTGTCTCGCTATGCTAAACCCATTTAACATAGCAAGACAACTTTAAAAAGAGCAACGGAGAAAGGAAGATCTCAGTTACTTTTTTTAAAGCTGTCTTGCTATGTTAAACTCCTTTAACATAACGAGACAGTGTCTAAAAAGCAACGGAGATCTTGCGTTCTCCATTACTGTAAAATAAGACTTATACTAATGGAAAAAGTCCGGGCGACCAGACCTATTTCCATTAGTATAAGTCTGATTAGTCAGCGTACACGTTTTGGAATATTAATGGGGGGGTCATTGTATAAATATCAAATAACCATGGAATTGCATAGCTTTTTATTGCTGTTGCTTTTTTTTTATTTTTTATTTATTTTTTTATTGCCCACTGTTGTGTACAGCTTTCCATCATGCAAACAGACAGACTCTGACTTACCATATTTGTGTGATGTTAAAAGGTACACAACTTTTTCAAATGTAGCAAAAAACAGAGATTGTATACTCTGAGAAGGCACAATATGTGCAATTGTTGGGAAAACATGACATTTAAAGTGGAATTGGTAGGAAATGCTCATTATACATTGAGCTTGACTTTTAGGAGATATAACTTGTGTTGGACAGGGTCTGTGCCTCCGAGTGCAATGTTGGGGTGACCAGGAGTCCAAATTCTTTGTTGGGTTCCCTGTTAAGGAGCATGGTCCATGCCTTTTGCAGAGGGACTATTCAGGTTATCAGTATGAGTCTGAAGCCTGGACTACTTTGGCTAGGGTTTTGACCAGTGCAACAGGCATCCCACTCACTGGTGATAAATGCCACCATCATTATGATGATCCCAGTAGGAGGAAAAGGAATACTCTTGAGCAGTTGATTAGGGAATGTAGAGCAGGGAACACTCCACATATATGTAAGTATAAAATGCATTGACCAATTGTAAACATTATACCTGAATATAGTCAAAACTGGTATTCATAATGGTATTCTGCTTTGTTTTTGTTTTTCCACAGCTGCTGAAGAATGACCCTCAAATGTGAGGTCTCATGGAGTGTGCCTGGCAAGGATGAGAGAAGCATGTGGTATGTATGCATACAAAGAGTACTATTATTGCAGTTTTAGCAGTTAAAAGTGGATTACTTGTTATTTCAGATGGTTTTATATAATTGAGCATGCATATCTCAATTGTAAAAGACAGTATGCATGGCTTACTCTGAAACAAAAAGCAACCATTTCACATTGTCAAATAACAGTTAGCATGCATTTGTAAAGTGTAAAGGGACAGTATGCATGCATTAGTCTGTAGTCTAAAAGAAAAGTACAGTATTACAGTAGTCAGTAGTTGTGGGTTCAAACACCACACTTCCCAAATATACAGTAGTGTGTACAATAGTGTTATGTTTTCAGCCTTATATACACAATACTGTTAGCTAATCATCATTACAGCAAGTTACATTCAGACCTCAATACCTGTGGCATGACTGGCCTCCTGTCTAGTGTAAGCATGCATATGTGCAATATATGCACCCATGAATGATTGCTGACTGCAATCTGATCAGTACTACAGTGTCCATCTGTTAGTAACTGGGTAGTCTTCAAAGTAATAAAGACATTTCTTAGGAGTTGGTAGTGTTAAAAGTAAAACTTAACAGATTAGAGTGAAATAATTGTAGAAAGCTTTTGTGTATTAACTATGAAGTTAGTAATGTTTTCCTGTTTTTTCCCCTCACCCCACCCCTTTTCTTCTTTTTTAACTGTTTAATTTGTTTACATTTTGTTGTTATTATGTATAAATTTGTATTTCTTTGTTTTAATCTATTAATTCTGATTTTGCTTGTATTTGTTGTTATATAAATTTGTTTTTGTTATTGTTATTATTATGTTTAATTTTTGCTTTTTTTTGTTCATCTATTTATTTTTTATGTGTCTATTTTTTATTTTCTTTTTTGGTTACGTTTCTTTTTTTTTTTATAATTGTATTTTAATGCTTTTTATTACTATAGCACAGGGTAGGCAGGTCCTTTGTGATCCTTCTATTCTTACTGCACACGCTACTGTATCAAGTCCCAGCACTTCTAGGCTGTAGTCTTGCAGCACCTTCTCTACTCCCGCTGCACTAGCTGGGCCTTCAGGTAGTTCTTCCCCAGATGATAGGCCTGTGGTCCCCTCTGGAAGCAGTGGTGCAGGGATGCATTTATCACCCAGAATGAGTTGTCAGGTATGGTGAGTAGCCAGTGGAGTGGAGGCAGGTGGCTCCAGTGCAATAGGCCTACCCCACTGTGATATGGAAAAATAGGGGAAAAAAAAGAACATAAAGGGTGGGGAGAGAGAAAAAGGGGAGAACATTAGCAACATCATATGTGACATACAAAGCAGTGGTACAATTATTTCACTCTGTTATGTTACCTTTACTTTAAAAGTACAAACTGTAACCAATCTTTTTTATAAGTTTTCTGAGTACCCAGTTAATAACAGATGCACACTATAGTACATATTTCAGCCATCAATCCTTGATGTGTGCATATATTGCCCATATGCAGTTTCCAATTCTACTAATTATATTTTCCAGCAGGCCATTTCTGCCACTGCTAGAGAGGTCTGCAGTTACAGTGCAATAATGATAAAAACATAACAGTACTTGTTCATTTGGTAATTGTGGTGTTTGAACCCACAACTACTGACTACTCTCTATAACCCAGTGTTCTGTGTTCCCACAGAGTACTGCATGCATGCTTTCCTTTTATAGTTGCGAGATGTATGCTCTCTTTTATAGTACTATATGTATAGGCCTAAATCTCTTACAGCAATAAATGTGGACAATGTCATATGTGATAGGAGGGGCCAAAGCACAAAAAATAGGGATGACACTTACATACTTGATCTTACAAACTTATTAGGGTAATACAGTAACAGGTTTTGCACTTGCATGACTTTTCTGAAGGGTCTGAAGTCTGAATCTCACATGTCTGACATTATTTAGTAACAACAGTCCTCAACCTTTTTGCAATTATTTGACTGAAAACCACAATCATATCTGTAACTATACAAAGAATGGACATTCTCTGGAAATCTGTATAGTTGACAGGTATTAATGCATTCCATACCAACTAAGCCCATGCCTCAGAACCTCTTACAGCCAAAAATGTGGACCAAGCAATAAATAATAGGGGTGCAAAGGTACACAAATAGCAACCAGTTACATATTCTTCTACAAACCTAAAAAAGTGATACAATAATAAGCTTTGCAGTAGCAAAGATGTTCTGAAAGATATGAAGTATGAGACACAAATGTCATTTTCTGACTGCAGTCCTCAATGCTTTGGCTAAGATTTGCCAAACACAATTTATGAGAAGCAAACCAAACTTATGAGGCAACAATCTGACCATTCTACAAAAAATGTGCATTTGAGAGGCAGTCTTTAACTTTTCATGCTACAATAACAGTACTTTTGTGATGCATACATACCACATGATTCTTGCATCCATGCCAATCTACTTTCACGTGCTCTAGCATTAATATCATGATCTGCCTCAGCTGTGGAAAAAACAGAAAGAACAGAATACTGTTATAAATACCAAGCCTGACTATATGCAGCTTTAAACTATTAGAAGTAATGTCTGAAAGTCATACTTACACATCTGTAGGGTGCCACTAGTCTGAAATTCCTTGATCCAATGGTCAAGGGTATCTTTCTTCTCATCCTGTGGTCTCGATAGTGGTTCCTACACTGTTCACCAGTGCAGGGGATATCAGTAGCACTGGCCAGAGCCCGAGCCAGAATATTACATGCCTCTGTCTTTGATGGTGATGGTTTTTAAGCCCTAACTTTGGAGAAGTTGTTGACCGCAACTGAGCTACAAAATATAAGTATCTTGATTTTTTTTTATTATTTTTACAGATTACTGTTTTTACAATTTAATATATATAAAGCACTTTGTCTAGTCAGTATCTTCACAAATCCTTATCTGTTTAAAAACTTTAATTTGTCTCTCTAGTGCTTGCTGTCTGTAGGCTATTGTGTAAACTGAAACATTTACTCTGTGTAATTATCTCTTGGCTAGTGGGGGCTGGTTCTTTTGTGTTCTTGTAAAAAAAAAGTTGTTCTAGTTTTTAAGCCCTAGCTTTGGAGAAGCTGTTGACCGCAACTGAGCTTCAAAATGTAAGTATCTTGATTTTTTTTTGATTATTCTTACAGATTACTGTTTTTACAATTTAATATATATAAAGCACTTTGTCTAGTCAGTATCTTCACAAATCCTTATCTGTTTAAAAACTTTAATTTGTCCCTCTAGTGCTTGCTGTCTGTAGGCTATTGTGTAAACTGAAACATTTCCTCTGTGTAATTATCTCTTGGCTAGTGGGGGCTGGTTCTTTTGTGTTCTTGTAAAAAAGTTGTTCTGGTTTTTAAGCCTTAACTTTGGAGAAGTTGTTGACCGCAACTGAGCTACAAAATATAAGTATCTTGATTTTTTTTTATTATTTTTACAGATTACTGTTTTTACAATTTAATATATATAAAGCACTTTGTCTAGTCAGTATCTTCACAAATCCTTATCTGTTTAAAAACTTTCATTTGTCTCTCTAGTGCTTGCTGTCTGTAGGCTATTGTGTAAACTGAAACATTTCCTCTGTCTAATTATCTCTTGGGTAGTGGGGGCTGGTTCTTTTGTGTTCTTGTAAAAAAAAAAAGAAGTTGTTCTGGATTTAAGCCCTAACTTTGGAGAAGTTGTTGACCATAACTGAGCTACAAAATATAAGTATCTTGATTTTTTTTTATTATTTTTACAGATTACTGTTTTTACAATTTAATATATATAAAGCACTTTGTCTAGTCAGTATCTTCACAAATCCTTAACTGTTTAAAAACTTTCATTTATCTCTCTAGTGTTTGCTGTCTGTAGGCTGTTGTGTAAACTGAAACATTTCCTCTGTATAATTATCTCTTGGCTAGTGGGGGCTGTTTTTTTTGTGTTCTTGTAAAAAAAAAGAAGTTGTTCTGGTTTTTAAGCCCTAACTTTGGAGAAGTTGTTGACCGCAACTGAGCTACAAAATATAAGTATCTTGATTTTTTTTGATTATTTTTACAAATTACTGTTTTTACAATTTAATATATATAAAGCACTTTGTCTAGTCAGTATCTTCACAAATCCTTATCTGTTTAAAAACTTTCATTTGTCTCTCTAGTGCTTGCTGTCTGTAGGCTATTGTGTAAACTGAAACATTTCCTCTGTGTAATTATCTCTTGGCTAGTGGGGGCTGGTTCTTTTGTGTTCTTGTAAAAAAAGAAGTTGTTCTGGTTTTTAAGCCCTAACTTTGGAGAAGTTGTTGACCACTGAGCTACAAAATATAAGTAACTTGATTTTTTTTTTATTATTTTTACAGATTACTGTTATTACATTTTAATATATATAAAGCACTTTGTCTAGACAGTATCTTCACAAATCCTTATCTGTTTAAAAAACTTTCATTTGTCTCTCTAGTGCTTGCTGTCTGTAGGCTATTGTGTAAACTGAAACATTTCCTCTGTGTAATTATCTCTTGGCTAGTGGGGGCTGGTTCTTTTGTGTTCTTGTAAAAAAGAAGTTGTTCTGGTTTTTAAGCCCTAACTTTGGAGAAGTTGTTGAAAAATATAAGTATCTTGATTTTTTTGATTATTTTTATAGATTACTGTTTTTTGCAATTTAATATATATAAAGCACTTTGTCTAGTCAGTATCTTCACAAATCCTTATATGTTTAAAAACTTTCATTTGTCTCTCTAGTGCTTGCTGTCTGTAGGCTATTGTGTAAACTGAAACATTTACTCTGTGTAATTATCTCTTGGCTAGTGGGGGCTGGTTCTTTTGTGTTCTTGTAAGTTGTTCTGGTTTTTAAGCCCTAACTTTGGAGAAGTTGTTGACCGCAACTGAGCTACAAAATATAAGTATCTTGATTTTTTTAAATTATTTTTACAGATTACTGTTTTTACAATTTAATATATATAAAGCACTTTGTCTAGTCAGTATCTTCACAAATCCTTATATGTTTAAAAACTTTCATTTGTCTCTCTAGTGCTTGCTGTCTGTAGGCTATTGTGTAAACTGAAACATTTCCTCTGTGTAATTATCTCTTGGCTCGTGGGGGATGGTTCTTTTGTGTTCTTGTAAAAAAAAAAAGAAGTTGTTCTGGTTATTAAGCCCTAACTTTGGAGAAGTTGTTGACCGTAACTGAGCTACAAAATATAAGTATCTTGATTTTTTTTGATTATTTTTACAGATTACTGTTTTTACAATTTAATATATATAAAGCACTTTGTCTAGTCAGTATCTTCACAAATCCTTATCTGTTTAAAAACTTTCATTTGTCTCTAGTGCTTGCTGTCTGTAGGCTATTGTGTAAACTGAAACATTTCCTCTGTGTAATTATCTCTTGGCTAGTGGGGATGGTTCTTTGTGTTCTTGTAAAAAAAAAGTTGTTCTGGTTTTAAGCCCTAACTTTGGAGAAGTTGTTGACCCAACTGAGCTACAAAATATAAGTATCTTGATTTTTTGATTATTTTTACAGATTACTGTTTTTACAATTTAATATATATAAAGCACTTTGTCTAGTCAGTATCTTCACAAATCCTTATCTGTTTAAAAACTTTCATTTGTCTCTCTAGTGCTTGCTGTCTGTAGGCTATTGTGTTAACTGAAACATTTCCTCTGTGTAATTATCTCTTGGCTAGTGGGATCTGGTTCTTTTGTGTTCTTGTAAAAAAAAAAAAGAAGTTGTTCTGATTTTTAAGCCCTAACTTTGGAGAAGTTGTTGAAAAATATAAGTATCTTGATTTTTTTTGATTATTTTTACAGATTACTGTTTTTACAATTTAATATATATAAAGCACTTTGTCTAGTCAGTATCTTCACAAATCCTTATCTGTTTAAAAACTTTAATTTGTCTCTCTAGTGCTTGCTGTCTGTAGGCTATTTTTTGCTGTCTGTAGGCTATTTTGTCCCAGCCTCCCTCCCTGTTGGTGTCTTGCTCTTATACTTGGTGGCTTTGCAGTTGCCCCTACTGTGACACACCTCCCAGTCTAGTGTCATTAGCTCATTCTGCTTAATACAGAGAGAACATTTGATAAGGCCTTCTATTCCTCCTTTTTCCCTTTCAAAAAGTAAAACAAAACTTTTTTTTTTCCTCTTTCGCCTGAACCTTCTTGTGTTCTGACTGTCCTTCTCAAACCTTTTGGAAATATACAGTATATTTCAGAGCATTTGTTATAACTGCATTTGCTATAACTGATTTAAGTATTTTTTCTGGCTTTTTGATTATTTTTTAGCCTGTTTATACAGCTCTGCATTCTATTTAAACTGTTTTTGTGTTGATTAACTGTTTTGCACTTTTAAAAAGTTATTTGTTTCTTAATTTTACCTGTAGGCTAACACTTATAGCATTTACTGTCTGTTTTTCCTCTGTTTTCTGCAAAAAGAAAAAACAAAAAAATCTTTTTACTGAACTAGAATAGTCCAGTCTTCAGAGTTTGCTGATCTCTGGGCTGTGTCTTGGATCCTGGGCTATTCCATATCCTTATTTGGATAAAGGCGTCTTTGTTCACCAGTCTATTTGTCCCTAGAGGAGTGGTTCCAGCCAGAAACTTGTAGTCTATTGGCCATTTTGGGTCAATTCCTAGCTCTTTTCAGCCCCTGTAATAAAGCCCGCTTTAAGCGTGCTTTTTAGTATTCAACACTTAGCTAGCACAGCTCGTGTCCTGCAGAGTTCTACAAGCAGAGAGCAAAAGAGTGACTTTTTCCTGATTTAAGTATTTTTTCTGGCTTTTGATTATTTACTGCTTAGCGACTGCATTTTCACCTGTTTATACAGCTCTGCATTCTATTTAAACTGTTTTTGTGTTGATTAACTGTTTTGCACTTTTAAAAAGTTATTTGTTGCTTAATTTTACCTGTAGGCTAACACACTCAAGTCGCTTAGCCGTTAAAAAAATTATAGCATTTACTGTCTGTTTTTCCTCTGTTTTCTGCAAAAAAAAATCTTGTTTACTGAACTAGAATAGTCCAGGCTTCAGAGTTTGCTGATCTCTGGGCTTTGGCTTGGTTCCTGTGCTATTCCATATCCTTATTTGGATAAAGGGAAGCTTCTTTGTTCACCAGTGGGAGTGGGGAGCACTGAGCAGCCTATTTGTCCCTAGAGCAGTGGTTCCAGCCAGAAACTTGTTTGGGTCAATTCCTAGCTCTTTTCAACCCCTGCTATAAAGCCTGCTTTAGGCGCTTTTTTTTAGATTTTTGTGAGAGGCCCATAGAGCACCATCAGGCGGTTAAACAAGGTTATTTCTGGCTCCATAAAGTCTGCTCTTCAATTTTTCCCTTAGAACTTCTCTACTTGCAATCTAAACAGTCTATTCTCTATCTCAAAAGCTCAGCACTTGCTCCTAAAGCATTTTTATATAGGTAAAGTACTTATATACTAAACAAAGTACTACATTAGCCTAGAATCCCCTTGGTACCCATTTCCCTATAGGTCCCTTCTGACTCAGTTACACAGCAAACTTTTCTAGCATGTAAGGGTCAGTTGCTCTGTTCAGCTGGTGAATCCGGGCATCTTGAGGCAATGTTACAATTGCCTCATGTACACAGACAACCCACTCCTTCTCCCACAAAACACAAATACATGTGAGAGATGCAACTATATAGCCAAACTGGAGGCTGAGCTCTCTCAACTCAGGACTGGCAAGACCAGACAGGAGGAGAAGGAAACCACGCACCACCACAAACCCAGTTTCACATAGAACTATCACAATTGCAAAACAAACACATAAACACACAAAGACATACTCGGAGGCACTGATCAAAATCTACCAAAACTGCAGAGGCCTCCAAAGCAGACACCCAAGCAACTGCCACCTCAAGACATAAGACATGCAACACATAGTTCTCAAAGTCAGTGTGCTAAACAGTCACAGCCCTTAAGGCCAAACACAATGCCAGACACACTTGTTATAGGTGACTCCATAGTCAGACACACTGGCGTCCCACTCACCAGACTGAACAAGGAAAAGATCACAGTAAGCTGCCTGTCAGGCGCTAGAATCTGCCACATAATACAAGCACTCAGGTCACTCCACAACAAGTACAAGTATGACTCAGTCATTGTCCATGCGGTGTGAGCGACCCTGAGCGATACCTCCCTGGACTTGTAGCCCAGGCTGGTATGACCCTGACCCTGAGCAGTATCCTACCCTCACCAAGAATGATGCCACAATACAGAGACAAAATAATCAGCTTTAATAATGGCTTAATTACTGTGTCATTCAGTCTAAACCTCAAGATGCACGCCTGAAGCCCTCCTCAGTATGGAGAACATCGATGTCTGTGCTGTGACTGAAACCTGGTTCAAGGCTCCTGAGAGCACCCCAGCACTATCACAAAAGGAGGGGGAGTATCCATATTCATAAAGGATACCCACACCTCCAGGTTAGTGGCAACGCCGCGAAGCATCGGAGACCATCCAAGTGCAATTAACCATAGGTAAAACTGCCCTACAGTTTGTAGCATGCTACAGACCACCTTCTCAAACTCAGGAAACCCACACAGCCTTCCTGAAGACACTGGAGAGTATGAATGTCTCTCCAAACACCATCATATTGGGTGACTTCAACTACCCAAACATAGACTGGGAACATTACTCAAGCCCCAACAAAGGTTCCTGGAGTTCATAAACTCAAATGCTATGGAACAACTAGTCACCATTCCCACAAGAGGAGAAAATATACTAGATCTGATCATCACAAACATGGGGACAAAATGCTCCACACCGAGTATATCCCTCATTGGTGAGATCAGACCATAAATTAATCTCATTGGAGATCCGCATCCCGCCCACCCCAGCAAAAGACCACAGTGAAGAACTTCTCAAAAGCAAACTTCACACTTCTTAAGACTCAGTGGAAACCACAACCCATGCTGCTGAAACCCTTACAAATGCCTTCTCTGAGCACCTCCAGGAATGTATGGATCAAGCAATCCCTAATAAAATCAAGACCCTTTCCACCAAAGGCAGGCACCGGTCTGGTGGACCCCAGCCATAAACAAACTCTACAACAAAGGCATCTCTGATCAATACTAGCAAAAACTACGATCACTCATAAAATCATCCAAGGCCAACTTTAGACAATCATAAGGCCTTCTTTAGCTATGTTAGAAACCTGGGTGGAAACTCCCAGATATGCTCAGAATTAGTCCAAAATGATAAAAAATCACTGAACCCACAGACATTGCCAACATAATGGCAGACAGGTTCAGTGCAAATAAGGAGAAATATCTATCCCACCAGAGTCTAGCCTCCCAAACATCTCAGATGCCCAGGTGAGAGCTGAAAACACAGCATCAATGGGACGGACGGTGTCCCCGGCTGTGTGCTACGAACTCAATGAGGAACTAAACCCACACATAAGGCTGATGTTTAATCTTAGCCTTACTACAGGATACGCCCAAAGAATGGTGTATGACAACTGTGGTCCCACTCCACAAAGGCGGTGCTTCTGGACCCTGGAAATTACCGCCCATAAGCAGCGAGGCCTTGTCTGCAAAGCTATCGAGAGGATCATAATGGAACTCATAAATAAAGACATTGGGGACCTACAGACACTGGATCCTACCCAATTTGGCTTTGTCAAGGGCAGATCCTGCCTCTTGAACTTGTTTTGAAACAGTCACTAAGGCCATTGATGAGGGTAAGGCAGTTCACACAGCCTACTTTGACCTAGCAAAAGCGTTCGATACAATACCCCATTCGGGCATCATAGAAAAGCTCACCAGCTTAGATGTAAACCCATATGTCACAAGATGGGTTGCAAACTGGCTCAAGGACAGAACACACAGGGTTAGAGTTGCTGGTGCCATGTCAGACTCTAGTCCTGGGCCCCTCTTGTTCGGCATTTATTTTTCTGAAGTGCAGGCAAACATAGGGGATTGTGGCTGACAAAATTTGCAGATGACTGCAAACTGGGCACCATAATTGACACTCCATCAGACACAGACATCCTCCAGAGAGGTCTCATAGAAATGGATAACTGGTGCCAGAGCCATGGCCTTAAGCTAAATGCCAAAAATGTATAGTCATACCGTTTGGGAAAAACAAGGTAACCTAATTACCACATAGGTGGTAATCCATTAAACACGGAAGAAGTTATCAGGGACCTGGGGACCCAAGTTGACAGTAACCTTTCTTTTGACACTCACATTGCCAAAGTGGTTAGGAAGACCTTCTACATTGCCCACCTGATCATGAAGGGATTCACATCCAGATCAGGAGAGGTCATTGTACCCTGTACTCTTCACTTATCAGACCAATGATTGTACCTTACCCGACACCTGCAGTAGTTGGAAAGACCCCAAAAGTTCCTCACCAAAAGGATAAAGGCTCAAACGTATGTCATACAATGCCCGACTGAAGAAACTCCAGCTCTATTCAGTTCTGCTCAGAGGTGATCTGTGCCTGACATACAAGGCCATGTCCAACCCGGAATTAATGGACATGCTCCACCTCAAAAAATCCAAATCCACCAGAGCCACGAGAGCAAGAGACTTAAACCTCAACACAGATATAAATAGGACATGCTGGAGGGACAGATTCATCACCCAGAGACTCCCTACACTATGGAACAGAATCCCAGTCCATGTGAGGCAGAGCCCCTCACTGACTCTGTTCAAGAGAAATCTTGAGTGGATGGGAGATCATGAATCATCTCTGTGTCACTGCTGGACAGAGTCACAGCAAACTAATAGGTATAGTATTCTCATCCTGGCAGATAGCCTAGTATGAACCTATGAAACTATGATTGCGAGCCATGATAGTGCTTCTGCAGAAGCAGGGGCCCATGTTCATTCACTAGAAGTCCTGGACACTCCACCTTTGAGCCTTAAATCTCAAAACCTCTCCAGAAACACCTTCCATGTCTGTCACAGAGCAAGAGCAGATATTTTCCCATGAATTGCACATATCGCATTTACTCAGAGGGTGCACTTTTTTCAACATTTGAAAAAGCTGTGCATTGCTTACCATCATGCAAACAGAATGCAAGGGTGCAACATGCTTGCACTATGGTAAGTGATGCAGAAGTTTGATAACTAATACAATTTCCATGTTACCTGAGATACAGATAATTCTGCAAATGTGTTGGTCTAATGGGAAGTGCATGCCAAGCCACATAGCAGGAATATACTTGCCCAAACATAGTACACATTATACCCATAATCATAATTTTGCTATTAACTAGACAATACATAGATTAATAAATAATGACATAACTGACACAATATTACTGTGTCAGTCCTAATTCATATAAATATTATATAATCTACACTAGGTCAACTGCCATAAGTATGAGTAACTACAATTTGAAGTGGAACAACATTAAAATTGAGTAGAATATGCTAACCCTGGACCATATGGATGTTAGTCCTGCACTGACAGCTATTGCCACAGGAAAGTTGGGAAATATCTTCTCTATGTGGCAGTTCATTGGTGAATACTGCAATGTCACAGATTGCACACCTTGTACTCAAACCCAGGACCATCTAGACTTCAGCCCTAGACTTAACACCTGCTGCTACAGAATAAGTTACATAGCATCCCCTAAGTTAGTATTCATTGTTAGGTTCCTGCTGTTAGCAACACAACGGCCCTTGATGGGTTTGCGTGATGCACAATTACATTAATAGAAAGCATCTGGCTTCTATTTTTGGTTGTCTGGGTCCTGTCTGCTACCTGGGTGGTCAAGTCATCCAATTTATACAATGCTGCTCTACATGCAAAACTGATTAGCATATCCAAACCTGTTTGTACTAAGCTGCGCATCATGCAAACAATACCCCCATCACCCAGTAAAATAAGACATAAAGAGAAAAAAGGGGGAAATACAGTTTGCTACTACACAGGAGGTATGTTTGCAGAGGTCTGAATTTCAAATCTCACTCCAATTCATCTTCAGAAAACAGGATGGGTACCTTATCCCTGTTGGCCATACAAACAGCTTGGCAGTAAACAACTTTAAATTATCCATCACACAACAATCTTCCACAATGCATTTTTAACTGATATCAAGCCATCAGCTGTTATTTATACATGTATTATTTGAAATAGATTTGGATGCGCTGCACTTAGTGATCCCACAACCTGTTAGGACTATTGCTTGAAATTATACCAATCTGTGTTGCTTGGCTATTACGCAGTTATCTGAGCAGTATTCAGAGATATGCAGTTTGAAAGCCAGTCTACATCATTTAACTTACATTGTGTGTATGTATATTACCTGGAAATAGTATGATATGCAGTTGTCAGTAAATGAAGGCCAGATTGGATGGAACAAACATCCATACACTGCTCTTTTGGTGGTGGGAACAAAGGTGAATTCCTGTTATGGCACATGCAAGGGTACACTGTTTTTTTGAGGGGGTGGGCCAAGCTGAGTTTGTGTTATGGCACAACTTCTCTGTGTAAAGATATTCCATTACAAACATATGATGCTAAACTGAGGCCACACATTGATCACCAGTACTTTGCAGAGTTATTAATGAGAAAAAAGAGAGTTATGAATGTGTGAATCTTGCATAGCTGAAGACTACTACTTTCTAATGGACACATACAAGTGAAATAACTCTGCTGTTACATGTTACTTGACTTTCTGCACACATCTCCCACCTATTACCTGCTTATTGTACCACATGATGAAATACAAGTACATTCTATAATAGTATTATGCATTACAGTACATGTTCAGGACTTACCTTGTAAATGCTGTGTCTGTACTCCACACTTTTTGAAATCCCTAGGGAAAACCAGCATGAAGTCTGCATGGATGCTTTTTATCTTGTTGAATACCTTCAAAAGATTGGTTGATTAACATACAATTCACCTGCGTATGCAGTAATTAGTATCTCTGGAGCACAGACTAAGACAGATGCAATCCATTAATAATGTACTCCATTATAAAAAGGTAAATGTGTAGCTAGCTAAACTGATGTTAAGAAGAGTTAGAACATTGTTGAATTCACTAAAACAACCATATTTCTTCACAGTATATATCTACAGAGGAGTATTGCACTCTGGCAGGTATGTTCCCATTTTGTTACTACATAATGCATATGTTGGAATGTAGGTAAGAATAAAGTGAAGTATGGCTTTCACACTTTAATCTGTTTGCATTACTTAGAAATGTTTTTAGTCACATGGTTTTTAGTCATGTGTTTTTGTCATGTACTTTTATTTCACTATTTAAACATGAATTTTTTTTCACTGAAGTTATATGAGCCTGAGGAAGCCCATGGGGAGAAAGTTTTTAAACTTGCGTGTTTTTATTTATTAAATTAAAATTTGACAGCTACACCTCCTTGGTTCCAGTGATTTCTAGCTATTGATTTATGGTTCCTTTGAAGGTTACTGGATTTGCTGATAGCTTGTTCACTTTTTGTTTTGTTGTTTTTTTTAATCTGTCTGCAGCCAAAGTGTTGGTAAAGTGTCACGCAGAAAGGTTGACAGGGGTGCTCAGAGGAAGCCTGCTGTCCCTCCTTCACCTGGTGCAGGTGCCTCTTCCCGTGTCACTCAAGGGATGTTTAGGGCCATCATGGAGGCACATGCACATTCTGAAAGGTGTTCCAGACAAATGCTCAGGGTTCTAGATGTGGCATAGTCTGACATCCATGACTATTGAATAACACACTGGAACACGGAGTGTCTCTGATGGAATGAGGGGTTTATATCATGGACTGTGCAGTGTCTGTCATGACACATCTGCTGTGAGGGGGAATGTCGTCCGCATGGGCATAGGTCAGCCACACCATTTGCTTTTTGCCAATGAGGCCATGCTCAATCATACTCCCATAATGGCAGTATTTACCCTGCTCCATCAGGGAATGTGCTGTCCACATCCAAATGTGGCAGGCCATGGGGTTGTGGTCTTGGGCATTTGGGTGAAGGGAAAGTCCAGCAGACAGCAGTCACATGCAGGTAGTTGCACTGCATCTGACCTTGGGCATGAAGGTGCCAGTGCATCTCCTGACAGAGCCAGGCCTCATGATCGGCGATGCCAACAATGAACTGACAACATTACCATGCACAGCTCACACCTGTCCAACATACCAAGACATAGAGCTAGCCCTGAGCTTGGCTGTGTTCATGCACACTGTCACACACCACTTTCATGGAGGACCCCTATAGGCACACACAACAGTTACATGGTTCAGCCTGCCTGCTTCCCCATTGTTACTCACACACACTCAACAACCTTTATTGTCAGCCTACACCTCCTGCCCCCACCACCACCACAACACCCTGTGCAAGTGATGATAACTGTGCCATACCCCTGATTTCTATATTTTGGATTCAGGGAAACTAAAGCTTTGTGTCTGATGCACAGGGTGCTTAGCTACATTATATGTGTCTTGCCAAGTTCTACAGTGGATAGCATCATCATTTCACTGATTTATAGTGTATTCACTTGTAAGGGCTGTGAAGTCAACAACTGCAATCTGTCTCATTACTTTCTAACTGTTCTCTTTAATGATTATCCACTACAAATGTATGGTGCACATCGTAAGTCAGGCCATCACAATCAGATCTCTGGATTGCATGACAGCACTGTAGTATAATCCCATCAGAACAGTACAGTATTATGTTCTCTGTTGCATGTAACTCACCAGAAATATTCATCTACAGATCACCCCCAGGGCTTTATCATCAAGCTAACACAGAGCCTACAAAACATGCCATCATGTATTTGTACAGATTAATACACGTCACCATAATCTGTCTTGTATCGCATGATGTGATGTCTGCCTGACATCTAGGCCACTGTCTGATCATGCCCTGGTGAGATACCTGCATATACAATACTCTGATATAGCCAATGACATTAGCATTGTCTGTTGAGCATATGGGAACAACAGTGTCCTACCTGCTGGTGTAAAATGGTGTCTTTAATATCAAGTTACAGCTAACTCACACAGAGAGACACACACAAACAGTTGAATGCAGTGAGAATAGAACCCTACCTACCTAAGTACACAGACTACCGAATACTGACACAGGTCTGACTTGGAGTGTGCCAGACAATCCTTTATAGCTGATGACATCAGCAGGTTCTGTTGAGGACAAGATATGTGTCCCACCTGCTGGTGTAAAATGCTAGACAGACTACAGAACACAGTACTTAACACGTGGACCACATAACATGTTTGACTTGTACAGGAGTACAGGTGAACTTACAGTAGATGACATAAGTAGGCCTTGTGAGAGACAACAGCTTGGGAGGCCAGCATAGAATGAATGGGTAGGGATGAGCAGCTATTAAAAAAATGGCCAGCCATGCCATTGGAGCAGTAACTGTAGGTTACCACTTATACATTGGTACCTAGAGTCACACACACTCAGTTGACTGCAGTGAGATTAGAATCCCTACCTAATTAAGTAGACAGACTACAGAATACAGTACTTAATGCATGTGCCGTGGCACAAATCTGACTTATACTGGAGTGCAGGTGAACTTATAGTAGATGATATCTGTTGGCCCTGTGAGAGACAACAGTTTGGGAGGCCAGTATGGAATGAATGTGTAGGGATTAGCAACTTTCAAAAAATAGCCAGCAACTGTAGGATAGCACATCTATTCTGCAGACTAGACACACACACACACACACACACACACACACACACACACACACACACACACACACACACACACACACACACACACACACACACATACATGGTCAACTGAAGTGAAAACAGAACCCTATCTATCTAAGTGCACAGACTAAAGAACACAGTACTTAAATGCACACGTAACAGAATAAGTTTGACTTATACAGGTGTGCAGGTATGCTTATAGTCGATGCCATCAACAGGCCACTTGAGGAAAAAAAGCTTGGGAGGCCTGCATAGGCACATAGATTCATAGTGTCATATGAGGCCAATAGCCTAATGGCACTAGGCTGCTTAGAAGCCTAGCTGTATAACAACACAAGTACCCTGATTGAACTTATTTGAATGTTTGAGTTTATCAGAGATAGGTTGTGAGCATTACCAACTGGCACTGTCCACGAGGGAGCACACAACATTATAAATTACACTTTGTCGTGTGGTTGCTATACGTGTGGATAAAATAAACTGAGACCCCAGAGTTGTAATGCTTGCGGTTGTGCGGCCAACACATAGACTGAAATCAGACAGAATTACATATATATTTTCATAGCACATTGGGCCGTACCTCTCAACCTTTTATAGCAAGAAATCTGGACAAAGCCATTCATATTGGTTTTAAAAAGGACTAAACATAGGGACATGTGTTACATAGTGCTCTTGCAAACTTATACAGTTGATAAAATAACGTTTTGCATTAATGTAAATTTTCTGAAGGGTAGGAATTTTGAAATTCAAATGTCTGTCATTGTTTTCTGGCTTCAGTACTCAAGTATTTTCAAATTATTTGCCAGAAAACCAACATTTTATTAGAAGCAGCCCAAAAATGTGATGCAAAAATCAGGACATTCTACAAAAATCTAAGCAGTTAAAAGGTATACATTGGGCAGCAGATTTGCACTATGGTTAACTAAGTGTACATGCATGCCAGATGCAGGTGTTTGCATGTATGTAAACAGTGCACAAATGTGAGCTACATTACTAATGTGTGACAGGTAGTGGTACCTAAGTATCATCTGTACTCCATGCCAGGTTTTTGCGATGGCCAAAAGCATTTATTGAATGTATCTGGTTTCTATATCTGCTTGTCTGCTTCCTAGGTGGTCAGATTTCAGCAAAGCCATGCTTTGCACAAGCCACATAAGCACAGCCAAACCTGCAGTTATTTGTGTTTGCATTATGTGGCACATCGCAAAAACAGTGGAGCAAAAAAAAAAGAAAAGTAGAAAACAAATGAAAAGGGAGACATGCATGAACTCAGCAAGAGTAAGGTATGACATGCACACTATAAAATGATACTACACATCAGCTATTTCTACATAGTTCAGGATTTGAACTCTCACACCACTTCTTCTTCTTCTTCTTCTTCTTCTTTTGGCTTTTCCCGGTTAGGGGTTGCCACAGTGGATCACCTGTCTGCTCATGATTGGCAGTGGAGTTTTACAGTGTCGAGTTGCCAGCCCGACGCCCAACCTTCCACAGAAGGCACACACATGCACACCTAGGGCCAATTTAGAGTGTCCAATCCACCTGCATGTCTTTGGGATGTGGGAGGAAAGCAGAGCACCTGGAGGAAACCCACGTGTCCACAGGGAGGACATGCAGACTCCACACAGAAGGCACACCAGCCACTTTGCAGCAAAGAACTGAAGTAATTGTTCAAACAAACAAATGCATCAGAATGTACACTGCTATGAAATCTTCAGTTGTGACTTGTACTTTTAGCCCTCTGTATTATATTCAGATGTAGTGCAGTTAATGATCACACAAGCTGTTAGGATTTTGCTTGCAAATATGCAGCTTTGTCTTACTTGTCTGTGTTTCTTGGTACTTCATCAGTTATCTGACCAGTACTGTGAGACATTCAAATGTGTAAGGCATTTAATATCCTTGGCCTTAAAATGTGGGCGGAGATTAACTGGTAGTTATATGATATGCATTTGCCAGCAAGTGAAGATAAGGTTGGATGGCACAAACATCCATATACTGTTCTTTTGGGGAGACCATTGCTGAGTTACTGTTATGGCACAAGCAAGGCTACACTGCTCTTGGTAGGGAAGCTCATGTACTGTTATGTCACAAACAAGCATAGCCTGTTCTTTTGTGGGTAAGCAAAGTTGTTCCTGTTATGACACAAACAAGGATATGATGCTCTTGTTACTCTCCTTGTTCTGCTTTCTGCCTGTTGTTTGATCTTGGGAAGGGTTGTGAAGTCAGAAACTGCAATGTGTATCACTACTATGCAAATACTCTCTCTATGGATTTTTCAGTACAACATTATGGTGCAAAAATAAGGCCATGTAGTGAGCATCAATATACTGCAGAGATTGGACTGTGTGAATCTTTGAAACTTGAGGCCTAGTACTTACTAATGGACACATATGAGTAAACTAAAGGTCTCTCTGCAGTCAAATGTTAAAGCACTTTTTGCACAAATCCACAACACTATTTACTTAATTTCTGTTTCAAGCTACTAAATACAAGGATATGTTGTAATATTATTCAAATAATATACACTAGGTTCAAGGCTTACCTTGGAAATGCAGCCATGGACACATTTTGAGTTCAGGGCTGACTCTGTCTGATGCAAGCAGTACACAGCCAGTACATGGGGAGGTACAGATTGTGTGAGTTGTCTGGCATCAATTTTACTATGTGTGAGAGTAGGAGAAAGGTGTTAGTCACATAGGTGGTCAGTGAATGTGCTATGCATTGTCTTTTAGCCAAAGCAAGGGCATACTGAGGATACCTATGTCTGCCTGCAGGCAAAGCAGGTGGTGGTTTCCCCTCTCAGCCCTCCTTTGACTGTGGCTGTGGTGAGTTAGGCATTGGTGGTGGGATGTGTGTCCCTTCTCCTAGCTCATCCTGCTGCAGTTGTTTCCACAAGATCAGATTGTGTAGCTTAGCACAAACTGTAAAGACTTGTGCACATGTCTCGGGATTATACTGCAGGGCTCCACCAGATGTGTCTAAGCACTGGAACTGTGACTTCAACAGCCCAAACACATGATCTGTGATGTTTCCAGTTTGAATGTGTGCCTCATTATGGCATTCTTCCATGGTTGTGTGTGCATGTCTGATGGGTATCATTGGCCACAGTTTCAGGGCATAGCCAGCATCCCCCAATAAATGGCCCTGTGGGATGTCTCCCCCTAGCAAACATCTGGTACAGCTCAGATGTGTGCCATATATAGGAGTCATGATAACTGCCAGGGTTCCAGCACACACATTCAAGGTAATTTCCTGGACATGACACACAATTTGGCAGTTGAATGAGTGGTATCCCTTCTGGTTAATGCAGATTCGACCCTGCTCACCAAAATGTGCTTTGATGTGTATGAGTGCAATCTATGGCACCCAGTACTTCAGGGTAGTGTGCTACACAGTAAAGCAGTTCCATATTGCTGGTCCTCCCTTCAGAAGTATGGGAGAAAATAAGTGCTCATTGGCATGTATGAGCATAGCATCCTTAAACTGGTGGAGGATCCTGGAGGCTGATGGCCTGCAACACACCCCATCATGTCCCCAGTTGGTTTTTGAAAGGTACCAGTAGCTAATATCCTAAATGTACCAGTAGCTAATATTCTAAGGGCTACACATACCTTAGTTTCCACTGGGATGGGTTCCCCTTGGTTGTCTCTGGCTCTGAGTTGAGAAAAACAGAGCTCACAGAGTTCTTGTAATCTTTCCTTGTGCATCCTGTAGTGCTCTACAATCTCCAGCTCATGTAGCACCTGGAAAGTTACCCTGGGCCTGAACACGCTTCTCCTTTTCAGCCTAAGCCTATTGTCAGCAGCACCAGGAGCACTGGCTTCAGCCTCTAGTACTTACAGCTGCAGAATAGCTGTAGCAGCCCTTAGCATTTTGTCAGTTAAAATTTCCTTTTCTCTACTCCAGTGGTATTGAAGGATAAAGGAAAAAACAGGATGGATGCTACATGTATACTTTACATATTGTTGAATAGCTCCACGGTGTTGGATTAATTGATTAATATGCAATTCACTTGCTTATGCTATAACTAGCATCTATTAAACACACCTCTTGCTTGCTCATTAGTGTGCTCCATGCATCTCCGCTCACCTCTGCACACCTCCATGCACCTCTGCGCACCTTCACATAAATAAGGTAAGCATAAGTCAAATTGATATTTCCTTTGTTGTTGTGATATTGCGCAAACATGGACCACAAAAAGTATAGGAAAGGGTGAACAACCCTGTAGTCAAACCCAGGAACATTGATATTCCAGTCCTATCACATGCATGTGCTGCCACAGGAATAGTTACATAACAACACAAATAAACCTGCCATTCATTCCTCTGTTTCTCATTGTTGCGTTAAGTGCCTTAGCATGCAAGAAATGACAAAGTAAAGACAAACAAACAATGAAGATGACACAGAACTCGGGAATTATGCACTGCTTACATGCACTTTAACCCCTCACTGCCCCACATGTTCACCTCTGCAAGTGTAACCTAACCCCCCCCCCGATGTCAGCATTCACTGTTGCCATGAATTCAACACAAACATTGTGGGAGTGCCTACACAAAGTGAGCATCCCTGCACTGTAACTCTTTTTTGAGATTCAACAATTCTAATGAGTTTTGACCTCATTTACATCTTCACCATGCTGACAGCCCAGAATCTACATGGTTAGTAACCATGTAGGCAGGGAAACTGCACAGAGGCCCAGTGTTGTAACAGGTCTATATTACTTCAGCAAAAATTCAGTTCAGCAAATGGCATTTTTGGTTCACTTACATCGAACATGCCATTCGTCGAACTGTTCATACTGAAACTGGGGTACAGTGAGGATCAGGAAATTTGCCCTTTCCCACTGGGGTCTTTATTATATGCTCTAAGGGACTTTTCATTGAACATATAATCATCGACACCTAAAGAGTGAATGCTCTAAAGCACGAACGGCCATGTCCGCAAATTTTTTCCTCAGGGAAAAAAATTCAGTTGGCCGTTATCGGGAATTTCCCTTTTCCCCAACATAGAGTGATGTCAGAGTTGGTATATTTAGTTAGGGGGTGTGGAGGTTGTGAAGCCCTCTATTTGATTAGGGTTTTGAAGTTTGTATTTTTTATGTACGGCCCCGTGATTTTTTTTCCCGAGGAAAAAATTTGCGGACTTGGCTGTTCGCTTTAGAGCGTTCGCTCTTTAGTTGTCGATGATTATATGTTCAAAGAAAAGTCTCTTCAAGCATATAATATAGACCCCCCCACTATAGTGTGATCTCAGAGTTGGTATATATAATTAGTGGGGGTGTGGGGGGGGGGGCTAAGAGTATTTTGATGGACATCATTTCCGATTAAATGCTGTTCACTAAACTGCCACTTCACTGAAGTGATATAGACCCTGTTGTAACAGAAGAATACTGTAATCCATCAACTACATCCTGCATATGCTTACATTATGGTATAATACTCTGTTTCATGGAGGTTTACACATTTTAACATCCTGCATTACTTACAAGTATAGTCTTTATTTAGGGGTGGGGGATTGAAGCTGCATTTATATTATGGCACTTAAAATGGAATTATTATGATTGCTACTCTTATTTTCTAGCATCCACCCTGTGTAATTAGGTCAGAATATGTGTGGTGTTACATGTTAAGGGCAGTTCTGTACAAATGTAAGAGCTTTTACTTTTTCTTGTTTCCGTATAGACTGGCTGTATTCAGAAAGTTTTGGAATACATGGCCAACACAAACACAGAGTCTACACGGTTGCTTTAGAGGTTGTTGAATCACTCCATTGTGTTGATTTGCTTTATTAGCATAAAATTCAGCTACTTATGCTGTAATTTGCATGCCATGAAAGTTTCTGTATTTGCATGTGAGTGCAAGCTGCTGTGCACCGCTACGTGAAGTTTACTGGATCTAAAACATTTCGCAGCCATGTGCACATTGCGCCACTATGCACACACAGTAAAAATTATCATGTAAGTTTTACTGAATCCCCCTAATGGATCAGTGCAATTTTATGGAGAGATGCAAACATTTAAGAACATTAATAGAGCAATCATGATTCAGAGGGAAGCAGAAAGTACCACTACTGCTGATGGATCTTGATGTACAGGAGGCATTTGATAGAGTCAGCTGGGATTTTATGAGTAGGGTAATGGTAGCATTTACATTTCCTGATGGAATAATGGGGTTAATCAGGAATAAATATACAAGGTGTCAGAAGCAAGAATTAAGGTAGGACTGTTTCCTTACAACAAGCTGTGTTTGAACAAAGGAACAAGGCAGACATACCCTCTCTCCCCTTTGTTATTTGCTTTAGACATAGAGCTACTGAAAAAGAAAATAAGGGGCTCACACACTCAACTATATAAATGTGTGGTAACCAAGAAAAACTATCTTTATTTGCAGATGATATTATATTGTACTTGGTAACTCCAGAGAAGGACAGTTCAGTGGTTTGGAACATTATGGGACTGCCTTTTCAGGATATAAAATAGAGGAAGATAAAATAAAGGCTATTGCTGTTAACTATATACCCCTTACTTGAATTAACTTAGCAATACCCATATCTATGATAACATGATACAATGCAGTATGTAGGTGAATGGAGTAAAAATGATTGCATTATGACAATTAAGAATATGCGAGATGAGACTAAGCAAAAGATAAGTTGGAAGTTCTTGATTATCAGTATGGATAGTGAGATACAGGTAGTGAAAATGTTTCTAGTCCCATTACTTTTATATACAGGTCTTATATTTTTTTATCAACTAGGGGAAAGATTGTGGATCATAATTAATAAAGATTTGAAGGCATCTTTATATGAGGGTAAGAAGGCAAGAGTTACATGGGATATGTTGTTCAACCATGCAGAATAAGCTGGTTTAGACTACTTTATTTGAAGAGATACTTAAAACCTATGCAGTTGAGGCTCATATATAACACAAGTAGATGTTTACAAATCAAAGTGAAAGGCATTATTTTGAAACTGGGGATGGGCTCAAGAAATAAGGAGAGTAAGGTTTTGTATGGAAGTCCTTAAGGAAAATACTGAAAACCATACAAAATATTAAATTTATAAAGTAGCAGAAACTATTCTAAGAACTAAACTGACATTGGAATGGAAAACTGAAGATGTTACCAGTAGGGATTACTTCAAATAGGGGCACAGAAAATAGGCAAGGAGACTGGAATTAATTGGAGGAAATTAGCAAAGGAATCAAATTATTGCAAGAAAAAAATAACTGTGGATGAGAGGTGATAAAGTGGGATGAAGCCAAGTGAAAGTTTGAAATGCAGGTTAGAGATTACTTTCCTTACCATGGATTGATTACAAAGTAGAGGCAAAAAGAAAGGGGTAGAGGAGTGTTAAGTAAAAGACCAGTTCTGGTTGAGATTTTAGTTGAGTCTAGAACATAGGATGGTTTTAAAAAGGATAATTAGTAGGGCATATAAATAGTGCATGATAAGTATAAGAATAAAGCAGAAAAGATTAAAAAGATTGCAGAAAAATGACAAGGAGTGTATCAATATAGACAGACAATATAATGAAATAAATTTTTTAATAGACAATCCACTGGCGATTCAGAAACAGGACAAACGTTTTCGGCAAAATGCCTTCTTCAGATCCTCTGAAGTCATTTTTCTGCAGTATTTTGTTTTTTCTAGGAGTGTTCTTCAGTGGATTTTACCTGATTTTGTCCTTTAAGATTAAAAAGTTTAGGAAGAAAGAATGGGACAATAATGTTCATAGGAATAGTAGGAAAACATCTGCAAAGCTCCAAGTATGTAGAATAGTCTAAAAGGTTTAGGATTTTTGCACGGAAGTATTTGCATAAGTATTTTATACCCCAAGGTTACTTCAGAACATACCTCTCAACATGTTAGCACAGGAAATCTGAACAAAGACAAAATAATTTAAAGAAAATGTTCCTAAAAAGATCATACCTTCCCTATTTGCTTGATGAAATTATTTCTGAAGTAATGATGAAAAGAGACTCTGGTTGGTTTAAGCCTATTTTGAATGGAGCAATGAGGGTTCTCAACTGTACCCATTAATAGTGGAGAAGTTGTTAACCAAAATCATGAATATAGTATTGAACTTCCACTCCTTATGACTAATGACCCTGATTATTCCTTAAAATTCATTGCACCTTATTCACTTGATGCCAGTCAATTGAGGGACATTCTGATAAAAAATTGGGTGATTCCCTTGCAAGACCCCTTTATTAGACAGAAAATCACTGATAGACCTGGGATAATTTTTAAACGAGGATGTAATTTAAAGGGCATCCTTGAGAGAAAATTATATGTGAACACCTCTAATACTGGTATGCTTAAGTGTGGCAGATGCAATTTTTGTAAATTTAAGAATGTAACAAACAGATTTTGTATTAACAATATTATGTATAGAATTAGAGGTAAATTTAATTGTGACAATTCTGGAGTTATCTATCTTACCCAGTGCCAACTTTGTACTGGGTTCTACATTGGCAAAACAGAGAGACATTTTAAACAAAGAGTATATGAACACCAATATAATACTGCCAAGCAGAATGTCACAAACACCTTTGCTAAACATGTTATGGAAACTCCTGGACACCACTTTCATTATCTGATGAGTGATAATGTGAGTAAAAATATTAGGGGTGGACCTTGGCCTCTTCGATTAGAAGAATGAGAGCTTTCTTGGCAACTTAAAGTAAATGCATATGTTTATCCAGGCTTAAATGATCAGTGTTCCCTGAAATGTATTCTTAGATTAAAATCTTTGAAAAGATCATGACTGAGGGCTAAATATAAACTTAAACATTAACAGTTTTAATGTTTTATACTCATTTATATTAATGTTTGTTTGTCTTTTCTGCTTTTCCCGGTTAGGGGTTGCCACAGCGGAACTCCGGTCCGCTAATGATTGGCAGCAGATTTTTATGGTGCCACGTTGCCAGCCCAATGCTCAACCTTCAGTGAAGGCACACCCATTTACACATGTCTTTCAGAGGCCACTCGACCGTAGGGAGAACATGCAGACTCCACTCAGAAGGCACTCCCCATGCACTAGCTGGGAATCGAACGGGAGAACGTCTTGCTGTGAGACAACAACACAACCACTGTACCACCACAGCATTATATTAATGAGTTACTTTTTATTACTTGTTCAAAGGATTGATTTTATGAAACTTTGTTGGAAGTATGTATCCTTAAATTTTATATGGGTTGTATGATGTAATAATTATTTGGCCTATTTAAATGTTGTATTGTATTTTATATTTTGTCTGATGAAGTCATACATTAGCTGTGGACGAAAGCGCTAACCTTGATTATTTTTTTATTTTGTATATAAAGTAATTTGGAGATACCCTTGTCTTTGTTCATTTTTTCAAAATGATGGGAAGACAAAAGTCCAAAATCAGAGACAGATATTAAATATTTCTCTTATAGACTTAGAACAGCAGGTTTTGTATTAATATGCATTTTCTAAAGGATATGAAATCAGTAACTCAAATGTCTGTCACTATTTAGTGACACCGATACTCAATGATTTTGCAGAAAAATCACACATTTTATGAGGAAAGGAACAAAAATAAGGGGCAATAATCTGGACATTCTGCAAAAATCTGGGCAGTTGAGGGGTATGAGAATTCTTCCTCAAATAGATAGCAATTACTGGAGGTGTGATGGGAAATAGAGTCGTAATACTTTTTCAGAAATCTTGGGGGAGCAAATGATTGTTACTAATGAAATTATTTTTTGACCTGTGATATAGGTTCTGTATTGCCTAGACACAGTAAGGCCTTGTTGGCAGCTATTGGCTGCCAAAACAATTAGCAGAAAAAGGAAATCAAAATCTTAACCAGCCACAACTGAAGTACTGAATATTGTAAAGCAGAGAAAAGAAATGGCAGTGAGATCTTTTGAAAAAGCAGGAGCAGATTACATAGAAATAAATGGAATTAATGGGAACAATACATGCAATATAATATTCAGGAGGGGTAAAAATTAAGGGAAAACAGGACTTGAACAGTTTATTTAATGCTGAAGTGAATGATAAGAGTTCAAAAGGAAATATATGTATAATGAAGGAAACTAATGAAAATGTTTACAATGGTCTAGTTTATTTTCTATAACTATATGTGTATCAATGTAATTGTTAAAAATATGTGAATTTAATCAATGTGTTTAAAACAAAAAGAAAAGATGTGCATCAAGACAAAATTCCACAAAGGGAAAATAGTATAATCAGACATACACTATGAATGTCACAGAATGCACTTTTTTAAAATTAATGTATTTTGTGCTGGAATTTAAATTTTAAAAATCACTACCATATTTGCCATTCATTCATTTTATAAAGTATTGATTTTTTTAACCAAGTTAGTTTCAGAATTCCAAGTTAGCTATTTTTTTTCAGTACTGAAAAAAGTGTGTGGCCCAGAAGAGAAGTTGATGCACAATTCCAAAATTCTTGGTTATGCTGGAAAAAGGATTATACAGGGAAAAGGGTCACAGGAACATAATAAAGGGCACATGACACCATTGTGGCTGAAATGCCAAAGCTAAAAAATAAAATAAAATAAAAACCTACAGTTATATAAGAAATTATGATGAGAAATGATCCATAGGGAAAGAAATATGCTGCAGTATTAATAATACCAACAAAGCAAGATTTAGGGAAAAAGTCAAGACTAGAGCAGGAACAAGTAATAATGATGAAGCAAGGAAAACGCTGATTTTTATTTGCCACAACATGTCTGTAGAGGGATAAAGCTCTGTCTACAGCTCAGGCAATGTGAGTTTGATTAGCAGCTCGGGCACTCAAAAGCATGTCTGGGAGGATGGATATTCACATATGCCAGGTATGCAATGTGTTTTACATCCAGAGTCTTAAGGCAGGTCACAGAATACTTGCATGCTATACATGCAGCCAATGAACTAGGTACCAAAGGTCATCCTTGCTTTAGAATACAGTGATCGTGGACAGAGATCATGAGCATCTGTTTATGCTATTGCTAGACAAAATGTAGAAGAGAACACCAGTCAGGTTTAGAAACATGTAAAACAGAAACAAAGACAGTTTTGCATGGCTGTTTTGGTCATGGAGGCTGAGGTGTAAAAAATTCTTGAGAAATGGATTTTGGTAACAGCATCCTAGTTGGCTGGTATGCTGGGTAAGGTGTCTTGTACTCCTGTCTGTGCTGTTTACTAATATCCCAATATACTACAAGGCTTCTATGTTGGTATAAGAGCCAGAGGAAGAACATTTCACTCTACAGTATCGTGAGTCATTCACAAGCAGACATTATATGACGATACTGTTTTCATTAGGCCAGGCAAGCTAATGAGAGGGATGATTATGGAATTATGCTTAGTTAAGTGTCCACAAATACTCATGCATAAGGTTTTCCAGGCCTGTTGAGCTCTGATCATTTTGCTACTGAATGAGTATTTGATGTCATGGCTGTTATTAGTATGTCTATTACAACTTGATTTAGATTATGGAGGTCTGTGTATATGGAGAAATATGGTGGTCAGTGAGAACATGTTATATGACTACAAGCCACCTATTCTCATTCTGCTCAAAACTAATTATTTTTTCAGTTATTGCAGTAGTAGCAGAATGAATTGAGATACAATTTCTTTAATGTATTATTGCCAAAAATAAGACGTAATAGCAATATTGCACTGTAAAACACATGTATTGAGATAAGTACCATGCTATATTTATACACATCCATCCAAAACCCTTTCCTGTGTTAATTCACTAGTGACAATCATCTAGAGCCAAGATTTACACTACCAAGTGGCTAGCCCGCATGTCTTTGGAATGTAGGAGGAAACCAGAGCACCCAGAGGAAACCCACACAAGCACAAGGAGGACATGCAGACTCCACACAGAAGGCACCCCAGCTGAGAACCAAATCAGGAAACCTTTTGCTGTGAGGCAACAATGCTATCCACTCTGCCACTGTGCTGCTCTAATGTTATGTTTATATATCTCTCTGTGTAAATTACACAGTGAGAATCATGAGTGATGAAATGCATGAAGGGATAATGGCACTGACTCATATCCTTCAGGTCCTTCAGTTAAACGGATGCAACACTACACTGGATAGATATTAGCCCATATAGGAAGGACAGTATATGCAACAAATAGACAAACAGATATATAATGGCTTGGGAAATGTGCTTTCCAATAAAAATAATCTCTATTGCTTTTTGGAGGTCAGAATTAGTTAACAAAATAGATTATTGTGTGAAATATGTTAGATGCAAGACAACAGCAGATTTCACAGGACAAATGAATTATAACAACACACCAACAATGGTAAAACACCAAAAACAGAGAACCAGAAACCATATACATGCTGTAAAGTATTTATTGAGCATTTTCGTCTGCAATAGCCTTAACAATGAACTTCGTTAGAATGAATTTAAAAGAACATAGCTTTTCATTTATATACAAATTAAAATGCTTGAAATCATCATATGAGTTCTATGCATACTGTATACCAATATTTACAAATATCCTTCCCTCCTAAATGAACTTAAGTTTTTAACTGCTTTCTATACAGTTATTATCACTGTGACCAAGATATGTACCAGCGTGTAATTTTAAATGCCAGTGCAATTTTCTTTCTTCTAGCAGAAATTCAAAGTTGACAAAAACTCAGTCCTTGGAGAAGATAAAAATGTGCAGGCCCACTGGATTTCTCATGAAATACTATTTAATGCAGAAAAAGTAAATGCACAATAAAAATAAGCAGAGGGCTCTGTTGTCTTATAACATCACAAAACAGTAACCAGACTTTTTCATACTAGATTTTGTTTGGAATCGTAGTTCTGAAAAGAGCTATGCAGTTTTGTTTTGCAGAGATTCAAAGTTACCACTTCGTAAATTAATATGTATGTGGTCCAAACCAGAAAAAAACAAATTTCTTAAAATCACTACACACTACAGCATGCTTGTATAAAGCATTTACAGGTGTCCTTTAATCTGATATCATAATGATATTCATAAATTATCTTGTTTAATTGTCTAATAATTTTCCCTCATATAAACATAAACATAGAGCAACATAAGCCATTACTTAAACGGTTGAAATACTGGGGCAAATTCAGTTCACCATCATACCACTCAGCTGTCAAGATTTTTACAAAATGCCCAGATTTTTTGCTTCATATTTTTGGTCTGTTCCTCATAAAATTTGTGATTTTTTTTGGATTTTTGAGATAAAATCAGTGAGGACTAAATTCACTAAATAATGACAGGCATTTGAGTTTCAGACTTCATAGCCTTCAGAAAATGCATGGTAACACAAGACTTTTTATTCTAGCAACCTTCTAAGCTTAGAAGAGCAATATTTAAAATTAGTCCTTACGTTTGGGTATTTTCCTGCTATTTTTGGCTTTATACAGACGTTGTATGTTAAGAGGTTGAGAGTATGGTTACCATGTGTACACCTTGCTTGAACCATTTCCAATTCAGAGACAGTCCTACCATGATACTTTAGCTTGAAGATGTGCAGCAATGTTGTGGCCTGTGGCTATTCTAAATGTTAATGAGATATTCAGGGCAGCAGCTTATGTTAACTAGCCTTAGAAAACTGCAACCTGTATTCCACTAATGTTCTAAAGCAGGGTGTTAATATAGAGGTAATGTCTTCTGAAAAGCAAGCTTTTGTGAAGCTTAGACAATAAAAAAAGCAAATGGCTGCCATGCTTTTTTTTATACTTGCTGAACCGTACTTTAATGTTTAAAGAGCATAAAATGAAAGAAGTTAACAGATTAAAAAAATAATGAAGTGTGTGTGTGTGTGTGTGTGTGTGTGTGTGTGTGTGTGTGTGTGTGTGTGTGTGTTTTCTGAGAGAACCAGTGTAAGAGAAAGACAGACAGACAGATAGCAATGTCTTTAGAATGCAACAGGTATACTTGCTAAACAGTAAATTGATGTTTAAAGAGCATAAAGTGAAAGAAATTAACAGATTAAAAAAAACAGAATGAAATGAAATGTGTGATTGTGTGCGTGTGTGCATGCGTGTCTGTGTTTGTGTGTGTGTCTGTGTGTGTGTGGTTGTGCTTGTGAGTGCATATATGTGTGTGTGTGTGTGTGTGTGTGTGTGTGTGTGTGTATGTGTGTGTGTGTGTGTGTGTGTGTTTCTGAGAAAAAGAGCACAACACAAAGATAGATGGACAACAATGTCTTTGGATTGCAACAGGCACTTCATCAGCACCATTTTCTTAGCAGTGAGAAGTATGAAACTCTAATGTCTGGCATATTGACTGACTTTGGTTTACCAGCAGATTTTCCATTCTACCACACAAAGTAACCCTATGTGGCAAAAAAATGTATAGTTAAGAAGCATGAGTGATGCGAAGGATGTCACTTGCAATGACTTGCATTTACTTTTTTCAAAAATCTTTATTATGTTTTTATAGAGAAAACCATAAGAACACCAATAAAAAATAATGTCATCAGCGAAAAATGGAAACAATGACCGGTAAAACATGATGCATACTAATAAACTATATAAAACAAGTGCTAATTGCCTAACAAGGTAAAATAAACAATTGGTCTTAAGCAATATAGTTGTTTAAACAAAAGGATGGAGAATTAGAGGCCCTAGCAGAGGAAAGCTGGACTTGCATTTTTTTCTTTTCATTCACTTGATTAGAATCTGAGGTATATTCACTCAAAGTGGCTATAACTGCTGGCCATCTGGGAGTGTGAAAAAAGAATGAAATGTGTGTGTGTGTGTGTGTGTGTGTGTGTGTGTGTGTGTGTGTGTGTGTGTGTGTGTGTGTGTGTGTGTATGTGTGTGTAGACATTAAATACTTGCCTAACTTATATTTTGGATGTAAAATATTTCCTTCAATGACAATTTCATATGCTACATCGAGTATGAATCATTTGAAGGAGGAACTATTTTACATCAAAAATATAAAAAAAAAAGTTCATGATAAAAGAATACAAAGCAATTTAACAGATAGTCCATTCTCAGTGTGTAATAATGACTTCAAGAATGTGTGTTACTGGGAAAACTGATGACCTTCCTAGGGTGTCGATGTCTTTCACCTACACAGTCATGCCCCACAACATCCTTGGGTGAGCATTAATTCCCCAACAGCACACACCTTGTCATGCATTATTGCTTGCATGTGCTTTCCTCCTGAAATGCCTGCATACAATTGTGATGTGGATATCCCAGCACTGCCCACCAAATATGATGTGGATATCTCAACACTGCCAACGAAATGTGATGCCCCAGCCCCACCATTTGACCAGTAATCAAAGAGTCTCAATCCTCACCACTGGCAACAGTGGGGGACGTTCAATGAGAGGATGACAAGTACATGCACAGTATTTCCTGCTGCAGTTCTCTGCAGACCACTAAGTGCTCCTTTACTTGTTTCCTCATATACAAAATGCTTTTCTTCCCTATTTTTTTTAATTCTACCACTGTAGAATAGCCAGATTTCAAAATTAAACCCCAAGTTTGACTGTTACTTTTATCCCCAGTTCTAACAGCTCTTGTAGAGTGAGCCATCCTTAAGCCTATAATAATCTTGCAGAGCAGTAGAAACTGTGAGAGTGCTAGAACAGCTTAGTAATAACGCCCTCTGTTATTTTCCACCTTTTTCCCTGGTGCTGCTGAAGGACTACCTACGAACTGCCCTATTCCAGTCCTATTGTCCAGGAAATGCCTTCATGAATTATTTATTCTTTTATTATGTTAAATCAACCTTCCTCGTCCAATAAAAATGCGATCCTGAGCAATTCTGGGAACTTTTCTCACAAGTGAAGTTGCTGGATGCATCTGTTTCCTTGTTGTGAAGCCAGTGCTCTTTTGCAAGAAATACTTACTCTTGGTTATTGGTAAGCATATCACCTTTTCAGCCACACAGTTAAATGTGTCTGTTTTGGTTTCTATCCTCACGGTATTGCTGTGCTGGTTTACCCTAATAATTCCCTCATAGCACAACATCAGAATTCAGCATTGTTTTTTCCCCTTCATTTATTTATTTTTTATTTATTTATTTTGTTTTCTGCCATTTTTGTGTGCTGCTGACTGTTCTCGATCAGATATACGGTTCCAGTACACGGGTCAAAGCCCAAAGTAATGCGAGAAAGGCCTAAAAGTAGGGACAATATTTTAATATTACTCATAAAATTAGAAGGCTGCTTTAAGCCTGATTTGTTTTCGCTTGCATTCTCGGGAAGAAGTTTAGTGACTTAAATCACTATTCATTTGTCAGCAGTTGAGGATAGACGTAAAACATGAGGTGAAAAACCCCACTTTCTGCAAAGTCTGTGCAGTGCAGATGCCAGCTATGCCATCAGGGATTTTAATGTCCATTAGACTGCTGCTTCATGGCAGCATGTCATTGGAGCTCCAAGTAGTATTTTACAGCAGTTCTACAGTTTAGCCATAGTAGGAAAAAAAAACAGAGTGTGCGTGCATGTGTGTTAGCTTATGCTGAGTGTGTGACCACATGTATGCCTGCACAAACGTATGAGTGAGATTGCTGGAGCTGTTATTCTACACTTGCTAAGCAGCATTTTTGTTGTTTAGCAAGAGTAAAAGTAAAATAAAAATAAAAAGAAGCTAGCAAATGTGATGGAGACAGTTGGGAACAGATTTTATACTAAAACATGAGCAGTACATGTACCAAGAGGTCAGGAAGCAGCTGATGAAGTAACAAAGAAACATTGATTTATCAATCATGGATGGGTGAGTACCCTTTTATATGTGTAGCTGTGTCACTCAGTCATGAAACATTTTATTGTCCAGGAAAATGTCTGCAGTACATAGATTTTTTTAAATAAGACTGGCATAAGTGTCTGCTTTACCACCTCAGGATAAAAGAGAGCAAAACTAAAAGCATTACCGCTTGGACAAATGCTTGTTGAGCATGTCCATGTCTGATCCCACTTGAGATAAGTCTACCGTTCAGTCACCCATTACAAACTGCAGGTGGCAAGCTTATCCTTGACTATGTAGTCTTTCTCAGTCTCATTTGCAGAGGAAGGTATGTGCAGAGATATGTCATCAGCTCCCATACTAGAGGTGTAGTCTACGGTTCCTGCAGTCCGTGTCTTAGGATGTCTAGATAGAATTGGTGGTTGACCAGCCTGCGACAGTAGTGTTTTCAGTCCTGTTATGGATTCAAGGCACTGAGAACCAGGGTTCTTCTTCTTCTTCTGGACCAGGCTTCAACCCTTTTCTCCTGTGTTTGGCTCCCACCTCATAGTTGTCAGCAGGCTTCACTCATTGAGAGTTAATCATGTCCACCCATGCCAGTGCTTGTGCCTGAAGGCCAAGACATTATGCAGATGTCTGATGGTTGGAGGGGGACTGAGATGTAGGTGTGAGACAATATTATTAAGGTGCTTGCTCTGAAGCCCTTGTTAGGACACTGCAGACCTCTCCCCAGCTCAGGCTGGCTTTGGTCACTGTGAAATCAAATATAACTTCTTGATCTTCCTAAACCCAGTGCCTTTCTGACACCCACTCTCCCCCATGCAAAACTCACATCTATCGGTGGTAGCGGGAATAGTATAGTATAACTTCATCCTCAAGATCAAGTAAGAATTCAAGAGGGGCTCAAACCCAATGTCTCTGAGAAGGACAAAGAATCCACCTCTTCTCATCTGTATATCCACTGAATGGCTCTTCCTTTAGAGATACTATTAGGCTTATAAGCAAGATGAGTCTTGTAGTATTTGCTGGGGAAAAGCAGATAAGCCCTGTGTTATATTTCCCTTGCAGTCAGTCATGTTGGGATGACAGTAAGGTAGTCTAGAGGCATCCTAACTCTGTGCATTTATCCCTTTAAATGGTCAATGCCTTTTAATAGTCATCTCCTAAGCAGACAGAAAAACTTGAGTATCCCACTACTGACTCCCATATGAAGCTTTCAGTTCATTATGGGCCACAAACACCACAGTATTTTGCCACCTAGCTGCCTGATGAAGACTCTAGAGCTTTCAACAGATGTGAAAAGACAGTGTAATCCTCTGCTTTGCTGCAGCTTAGGGTCCTAGACTTTTCATTTCTCCTGCTCCAGTTCCAGTCTGACTTTATAAGGAATGCTCAAGAAATATGCATGGCTGTTACTGAGTCTGGACTTAAGGAGAGTCTCTAGTAATCTCTATCTATGGCTTTGATAATATGGTACTATGTGCCCTGGTTTTACTTGATTATGATGATGTTCTGGCTAAAGCTGCCTATATCCAGGATAGCACAACTGAGGTAATCCTTCTTGTAAGAACAACATCCTACAAGCACATTTCTTGAGGAAGGTGCTTTTCAGTCAACTTGTTTGTTTGATAACACTTTGTAAAGAAATCAGGCCATCACTTCAGTGATGAGCCTCTATGACCACATTATGTTACTTTATTTTTCTTCCAGACCTCTGTAGCCTCAGGACAGGAAGAAACCCTACTCAATGCCCAAGGAAGGCCCTTATAGATTGCACAATCTTGCCTCATCTAATGCCAGTGAAGGTCACTAAAAATAACAGCTCCACTGACCACACCACTGCTATCCTGACTCCTGTTTGGGATAGCCTGTGAGCGAGCCTGCACCATTTTGGGAAACAATCACAAAGGACCAGAGGGTTATAGACTTGTCATCTTTAGCCATGTTTTGGAGCTCACTGGTCTTCTGTCAGAAAGGAATCCACTGACAGATCAGTTAATTTCATGAGAACTCTGCAGCACTTGCTCAGACCTAATAGCAAGCACTAATATACCCTGACACTGATTGCCCAGCAGGGCAAGGCTCTTTATTCACCCCTCACCAACCAAGCGACTAAGCAGCTCACCCTACTATTCGGGCATGACCAAAGGTCAACTTCAGGTGCACTCTCCAGTCCAGCTGGTGAATCGGGGCATCCTGAGGCAATGTTACAACTGCCTCATGTACACAGACAACCCTCTCCTCCTACCACAAAACACTAACATATGCGAGAGGTGCAATTATACAGCCAAACTGGAAGCTAAGCTGTCTCCACCCAAGACTGAAACAGACAGTCAAGAGGAGAAGGTTAACACTTGCACCACAACTCCAGCCACACACATACCTACTAAGACATCACTGACAAAAAAATACACATAAATACACAAAATCATACTTGGAGGCTCTAAATAAAAACCTGCAAAAGCATTACAGACCTCCAAAGCAGACACCCAAACAACCTGCACTTCCCGTCACAAACCAGACAACACATAAAACACAAAATCAGTGTGCCGCACAATCACAGCCCTTAAGGCAAAATAACATACCGAATACGCTAGTAATAGGTGACTCTATAGTCAGGCACACTGATGTCCCACTCACTAGGCTGGACAAGCAGAAGGTTACTGTTAGCTGCCTGTCGGGAGCCAGAATCCGCCACATAACATAAGCACTCAGGTCACTCCAGAACAAGTACAAATATGACTCTGTCATTGTTCATGTTGGTGTGAATGACCTGAGACGTACCTCCCTGGACTACATGAAAAAAGACATGGAAGAGCTCTCTGATCATGTAGCCCAGGCTGGTATGACCCTGACCCTGAGTAGCATCCTGCCCTCACCAAGAATGATACCTCAGTATAAAGAAAAATGATCAATTTCATCAATTGGCTAAGCTTCTGCTGTCATTTAAAGGGGATCCAGTGTCTGTCAGCTTGGGACGACATGCTCGACAAGCCACGTTGCTTCGGAAGAGATGGCTTTCACCTGCCACCCCTAGGCTTTCGAATACTGGCCAAGGCTCTTGCTGCCCCCCATAGTGCCTTTTTTAGGCATGGCTCAAAAGTCAAACCCACCTTGGTAAACAGCACAATTAACAAAAAACTGAGGGTTATGCTACTCAACACCAGGAGTTTAAATCTCAAAATGCACGCGCTCGAAGCACTCCTCAGTATGGAGAACGTTGACATCTGTGTAGTAACTGAAACCTGGTTCAAGGCTCCAGACAGCACCCCAGCACTACCGGGCTACAACTCATACCACATGCTTCGGCCACAGAACACGGACTGAAACACAAAAGGAGGGGGGTGTATCCATATTCATCAAGGATACCTACACCTCCAGGTTAGTGGCGCAGCATGATACCTCTGAGATCATCCATGTGCAACTAACATCGGGCAAATCTGCAATGCAAATTATGGTCTGCTACAGATCACCCTCCATGACCCAGGACCACCACTCCACCTTTCTGGAGACACTGGAAAACATGAAGGTCCTACCAAAAACCCTGATATTGGGCGATTTCAATTACCCTACCATTCAATGGGAAAACTACTCGAGTACAAATTCCCAGGCCCAGCGCTTCCTGGAATTCATCAACTCAAATGCCCTGGATCAGCTGGTAAACTCCCCTACCAGAGGTGAAAACATATTGGACCTGGTCATCACCAACAGGGGCGACAGGTGTTCCACACCGGAGGTCATCCCATCACTGGTTAGATCAGACCATAAACTAATCACTCTGGATGTCTACACCCCACCAACACCCCCAACTAGGGAAACCACAGTAAAAAACTTTTCTAAAGCAAACTTCACCTTTCTTAAGACAGAGGTGGTAAGTTTCACAGCCCTCATGCTAAAGGATAACACTGCCCAAGATGCAGAAACCTTTACAAATGCACTCTATGAGCACCTACAAGGATGCATGGATCATGCCATCCCTAGCAAAACCAAGACTCACTCCTCTAAGAGAAGGAAACCAGTTTGGTGTACCCCTGCAATAAACAGGCTATACAACAGAAGGAGGAAACTAGTTCAGAAAAAGGCAAATCCCAAGTAGGAAAGACATCCCTGATCAGTATCAGTAAGAAACAGAGGTCCCTCATGAAATCATCCAAGGCTAACTTCGAAAGAAAAACAGCCAAGGATTCAAAAGATAACCACAAAGTCTTCTTTAGCTATGTTAAGAATCTAAGTGGTAACTCACAGATATACACTGAACTAGTGCAAAGTAGCACAAAATATACTGAACCTACTGATATTGCCAACATCCTGGCAGATCGATTCAGTGCAAACTTCACCCCCTCTCACCTCCAAAAGGTCCCACAACAATACCGGAAAAGTGTAGTGTCCCAAAAAATCATAGACGCACAGGTGAAAACAGCCCTTTCAAAAGCCAAAAACACAGTGTCAACCCATTACAAACTGCAGGTGGCAAGCTTATCCTTGACTATGTAGTCTTTCTCAGTCTCACTTGGAGAGGAAAGTATGTGCAGAGATATGTCATCAGCTCCCATACTAAGGGTGTAGTCTATGGTTCCTGCAGTCCATGTCTTAGGATGTCTAGATAGAATTGGTGGTTGACCAGCCTGCGACAGTAGTGTTTTCAGTCCTGTTATGGATTCAAGGCACTGAGAGCCAGGGTTGTTCTTCTTCTTCTGGACCAGGCTTCAACCCTTTTCTCCTGTGTTTGGCTCCCACCTCATAGTTGTCAGCAGGCTTCACTCACTGAGAGTTAGTCATGTCCACCCATGCCAGTGCTTGTGCCTGAAGGCCAAGACATTATGCAGATGTCTGATGGTTGGAGGGGGACCAGATGGTGTCCCAGGCTATGTCTTGCATGAACTACTGAATGAACTAACCCTCCCACCTAAACACGCTGTTCAACCTCAGCCTCTCCACAGGCTATGTACCCATAGAATGGCACACAGCAATGGTTATTCCTCTCCACAAAGGAGGGGCCACAACTGACCCTGGTAACTATCACCACATAAGCCTGACTACAAACACTTGACCTGACCCAGTTTGGCTTTGTTAAGGACAGATCATGCCTACTAAACCTGATTGACTTCTTTGAGACAGTCACCAAGGCCACATATGAGGGAAAGGTGGTTCACACAGCCTACCTAGACCTCGCCAAGGCTTTTGACACCATTACCCACTCGGGTATTACAGAAAATTACATCAGGCAGAACTCCTCACTAACACTCTTCAAGAGAAACCTTGACGAGTGGATGGGTAACAGAAAATATACCCCTGGGATCACTTCATTGGCTCTGCTTGACAGAGGATCAGTCAATTAATCAAAGGGGTGGCGAAAGCCGACACACTCTGGCTAGGCTTATAAATGCCCTCGGACAGATAGCCTAGTACCTACCTATGAACCTCTGAACCTATGACAAGCCCAGAGTGTACTGCTCAAAGGAGCTGTCAAAGCTGTTCCAGTGCTGGAGATGGAGTGGAGCTTGACTTTCATCTCTTCTTGATCCAGGAGACTATGGACAACTTCTATCTCATTCTGGACTTCACTGACTTCATCTAAGAGTAAAATAAGAAGTTTTGGAATTGTATGCCAGATTTCAGAATGCAGCCATCTTCCCCACAAGCATAGTCCCCCAACATACCTTTCCACTAATAATAAAAAGCTCCTAAATGAAAGGTTTGAACAACATATAAAAAAAAGTCAATGAAATAGTTTGAAATAAAAAAATATACATAAATATAACATACTAAATCTTTATTTTTTTTTAATCTGAATTCTCACGTCTAATTGCACAAAACACATTTTAACAGTCTTACATCATGGCATACATTGATATATGCCTGGCTAAGTCCATTTAAGCACCACATATGGCACATCTGTGGTATAGTTACAGGTAACTAATGCATTGGTGAATGAGTGACTTTAGTGTAAAAATGTAAGATCGTTGTGATTTGTGTTGTACTGTGAGAGCCAATGTAACACTTTTTGGTGATTTTTCTCTTTTGCTCCACTGTGTTGTGGCCATGGAAGGCCATAGAAAGAATAATCATGAAATTGATAAATAATGACATAGGAAACCTTCAAACACTGGACCTGACACAAATTGGCTTTGTCAAAGGCAGGTCATGCCCACTGAATCTGATGCATTTCTTTGAGAAAGTCACTAAGGCCATGGATGGGAGTAATACAGTATATTACCACCTACCTTGACCTGGAGGTATTATAAATAAACTCACAAAACAGGGTATAATTCCCTAAGTCCACAGATGGATAGTCACTTGGCTCATGGATAGGACACATGTGGTTAAAGTGGGTGAATCCAGATCCAGCAAGAGGACAGTTACTAGTAGTGTGCCACAGGATTCAGTGCCGGGACTACTCCTGTTCAGAATATACTTCTCTGAAGTCAAGGCTAATGTGAAAGGCCTCTGGATGATAAATTTGGCTGATGACTGCAAGCTGGGAACAATGATCGAATCCTCCAGTGATGTAGATATCCTTCAGAAGGGTCTAGATCAGGCAAATAATTGATGCCAGAGCCATGGCCTAAGACTAAATAAAAAAAATGCATTATCATACCTTTGGTAAGTCAAATACCCCTGCAAATTAAAACATCAATAGGATTCTCCATAGAGTATACTCAGAGGTGAGATATCTAGGTACACAGATAGTAGTCTGAACTTTGACCACCATGTTGGGAGGGTGGCCTAATGGTTAAGGTGTTTGCCTTACAAACACAAGGTGCAGGGTTTGAGTCTCCCAAGGGATAATTGGCTAAGCTTAAAATGGCTCGCAAGGGCAGCTAGCTTAGTACTAATCTATGAACCTATGTGTCTGCAGTGGTGAGGAAGTCCTGCTATGTGGCACAAGTTATAAGTAAAGGTATGGCAACCAGATCAAAGGAAATTATAGTTCCAGTGTACTTGGCGCTCATTAGACCAATAATTGAGTACAGTGTAATTCACCATTTGGCATGTACTTGACTAGGCACTTACAACAGCTGCAGTGACATCAGAGGTTCCTTACAAAGAAAATACAGGGCACAAGCAACATATCCTATGTGGATAAACTAAAAGCCCTATCCATTTACTCTGTCTCCTACCAACTGTTAAGGAGTGACCTATGCCTGACCTACCAGGCACTTACAAATTGAACCCTGTTGGAGCTGCTACATATCCACAAGCCAACAACATGATGGTGACCCGATCTAAGCTTAGTCAGCAACTCAAACAAAACATGCTGGAGAGACAGACATGTGTCTCAGAGATTGCCCCATCTTTGGAACAGGCTTTCTATTCACATTAAGCACAGCCCTTCCCTGGCCCTCTTCAAAAACACTTTGGATCAATGTATGGGGAAATCACAAATTCACACCTGGGGTAGTGCCTATTTCCCTTATGAACAGGGGCAATTTATACGATACTCAAGGCATAGGTAGAAATCCATGCCATCCTCTTGCCCCTAGGGGCCATATATTTGGTTACATTAGGTTATATTAGTTAGACTTATAAGGGCTCTTGAGCCATTTGCCTAGTTATCTCCTATGAACCTATAAACCTATGTGTGACCATGGACATGGTTTATATAATTTAGGGGTATGTGGGGGTGCAACCATCCATATGGAAGGTGCAGGGGGCTTGCTCCACTGCAGAAATATTATTTTGTGTGTGTGTGTGTTTTTAGTGTTTTTGGCTCACTGGTTTTGATATTCCTTTATTTGGAAACTGGTGAGCTGTTCAAGCATGATTCAATGTGTCCTAGGTAAATCTACATCTACTTTTGGATGACCATACTACATGTTATCATGCTGTTGCTCCTGTTAGTGCTTGGATCATAGTGCTAGACATGGTGGATGCCTTTTGGCACTTCAGCACTGGGATCCACACAAAAGATTCTTCCAGTTTATTCCAAGTTGATATAGTGTCATTCACAGAGTGTTTCTATTTTACCCCTATTCAGTAACCAGAATCTGCACCAATAATTTGCTCTAGTCATCTGCTGTTGTTGTTATTATTGGTCAAGTGTCTCTTTGTGTCCCTGTGTTGTGAATGCCTAAATTTAGCTCTCCTGTGAATACTCCCTTGGATTTATAACTTGAGAATGACTGCAAACTGGAAGGGGACAGAGGAAGCCTTTTCTTAGAGTAGACTTGACCACAGCTGATTGATTCTGACCTTGCCATCCAAGATGGTGATGCAGTGTAGTGCCCAGCCTTAAACTCTGCTGCTCCTTCTGGGATGGGCTGAGGGAGGCCATAACCTTCATGGAGGCATTTGCACACCTCAGAATAAGAGTGCTACAGTGCAGTGTAACATGTTGCTTTAGAACCATAATGCACTTATGGAGCTTCTTTTGGTATCAGGCACTTGTCATCAATCCCTACCATGGTGGACTATCCCTACCTATCTTCAGGTTTGCCGCTCTTCCTGCAGATGAACCTGATGACACATAGTTCTCTTCCAAGGCTCCCACTTGGTAAAGGAAATGTGGTCCCACTGAAGAAGTGGCTTCTAATAAAACAGTTGGATCTGAGAACAATGCTGTTAGCTTTGAAGGCCTTGGAGAAGTAGCAGGTGACCATATGAAATGTCAGTAGTTATTTCAGCATGTCAGCACTCAGCATTATGGATATCAACATTTCAATAGGGAGCTGCAGTAACAGCCTCCAGAATCTCTTCTCATAAAGTTAGGTGGCTAATGTTATGTAGTACTTAAGCAAGTGCACACGTCTTACATCCTGTTCTGGAAGACAGTGTCCTTCTGACACTATGCTACAGCTGTTGTGTCTTTCGGCTTTTCCCGGTTAGGGGTTGCCATAGCGGAACTCTGGTTTGCTAATGATTTTGGCAGTAGATTTTTATGTGCCGAGTTGCCAGCCCTGACACACAACCTTCAACGAAGGTGTGCCCATTCACGCATGTCTCCACACAGAAGATGCTCTAGCTGAGAATCGAACAGGACAACGTCTTACTGTGAGGCGACAACACTACTGCAGTACCACCACCACAGTGTTGACACTATGCTACAGCAAGGGGCACATTTCATTCAGTGGATTATTCCCCTGGGAACATGGATGAGCTGATGAATGCTATAAGCCACGTCTCTAGTCTTATCATGTGATTAGAAATTCAGAAGTTATGCCTAGTCAAGGCCTCTGAGAAGGGATGTACTCTAAAGACAGAGCTGTTTGCCATTCAGTAGAATGTTCTTCTCCAATTTTCTCCTATGTTTAACAGATCATAGGGGAAGTACCATTCAATGAGTTCTCTTCCCTCATGGCATGGGATATTCCTATGTCCATTTCTGCCATTGCCGCTGATTCTAAACCTAATAGAAAACTTCAAGGAATACAGACTAAATCACATTCTTATCACATATTAGTAAGGTGTAACATTCAACCAAATTTTCTAGTCAGCTGAGATGCAGTAGTGAGACACATGGATGCCCCACTCACCAGACTGGACAAGGAGAAAGTCGCAGTCAGCTGCCTGTCAGGTGCCATGATCTGTCAGATCACGCATGCATTCAGGTCTCTCAGCAACAAGTACCATTATGACTCTGTCATAGTTCATGTTGGAGTGAATGACCTGAGATGTATCTTAATGTACTATATGAAGAGAGACATGATTGAGCTCTCTGAGTAGCATACTATCCTCACCTAGAATGCTGCTACAGTATAAAATGATTGATTTCAATAATTGGCTTAGTTTTTAGTGTCATTCAAAGGGGATCCAGTTTTTGTCAGCTGTGAAGACATGATCGACAAACTTTGCTGCTTTACCAGAGATGGTTTGCACCTGGCACCTTTAGGCTTTCAGCTGCTGGCAAAGGCTCTTGGGCTTGCTCATAGTGCCTTTTTCAGTCAAGGTGTCAAACAAACCTACCAATGTGAAATTTGCCAATCATAACAAAATAAGGGTCATGCTACTAAATGCTAAGAATTTAAACCAAAATATGCATACCCTGGAAGCACTTCTGTCACTGGAAAATGTAGAAGTCTGTGCAGTCACAGAAATCTGGTTCAGGCCCTCAGAGTAACCCAGCTTTGCAAGGCTAAAGTGCCTTCTACACTTCCAGACTGCAAAGTGAATGTGTGAGAAACAAAGGATGTGGTGTTTCTGTCTGTATTAGAGATACATTCATTTATTAGCTAGTTAGACTGGACAACTCCATGGAGTTATTCCAAGTTCAGGTCACAGTGGATAAGAGCCCCATTCAAGTCATAGTCAGTTATAGATCACCCTCCATGGGTTATGACATGCATGAAGCCTACTCGATCAAACACGAGACAATCCAAATATTACCAAACACTCTGGTTATGCGGGATTTCAGTTATCCCACCATCTGGTTATGGGTCCGTTCACTTATCCCACCATCAGCTGGGAAACCTACGCTAGCCCTAACCTGCTAGTGCAAAAGTTCCTTGACTTTAACTCAAATGCCTTGGAACAAATTGTTCATACCCCAACAAGACGAACAAGCATACTAGATCTGGTCATCACTAACATGTCAAAGAGATGCACTGCCACAACCGTCAGACTCTCATTAGTTAAATCTGACCACAAATCAGTCAACCTCGAGCTGACACTAACACCAGAACTCACAAAGTGCAAAATCAGACTAAAAAACCCATCGAGTGATGTAGGGATTAATGCCCAGCTTAGTAAGTTTATCTATGATTCCTGACTGGGGAATGGTGTCAAAGGCCTTGGCGAGGTCTAGATAGGCTGTGTAGACCACCTTACCCTCGTCCACAGCTGTGGAGACTGATTCAAAGAAGACAATCATGTTCAGGAGACAAGATCGTCCCTACACGAACCCAAACTGGGTGGAGTCCGGTGTTTGAAGGTTGCTCAACAATAGAAAAACACCATCCTTAGCCTCAACAGGCAAATAAGACAACTTGTCAAATCCTCTAAGGGCTTTTATGAGAAACTTGGCTAGCATAACCAAGGATAACTGTAAGGCCTTTTACCGTACGTAGCCTAAAAGTTAGGGCCCAAGCATGTACAAAACTAATGACCAACAGTATCACACACACACACACTGACCCCACAGAGATAACAAACCTGCTAGTGGATAGATATGGTGAAAATTTCACTCCCCTATCCCCTCCAAACCTATCACAAACCGTGTTCCACCCCCCCCCCCACCCTACATATTTGAAGAACAGGTCATCAAAGCCTTGTCCAAAGCAAAAAAAAACAGCCTGTATGGGAACTAGCATAGCCATTAAATACTTTTTTCAATCACAGTCTAACCACAGGCTTTGTTCCTGTGGAATGGAGAACAGCAGCAGTTATTCCCCTCCACAAAGGTGGCCTAGCAACAGATGCAAGGAATTACAGACCCATAAGCCTGACCAGGCTCATCTGTAAGGACATGGAACACATTATTCCGGGCTTCATAAATAAAGACATAGGCGACCTCCAAACCCTGGATCCTACCCAATTCGGCTTTGTCAAGGGCAGGTCCTGCTTGTTAAATCTGATGGATTTTTTCAAAAATGTGTCCAGGGCCATTGATGAGGGCAGATCTGTGCATGTAGCATACCTCGACTTGGCAAAGGCTTTCGACACAATCCCACACTTGGGCATTAGCAATAAACTTAGCAAACTGAATGTAGATCCCTTCATTGCTAACTGGCTCATAGACTGGAAACACACTATCAAAGTGAATGACTCCACATCAACCAGCAGACCTGTGAACAACAGGGTGCCACAGAGGTCAGTGCTGGGCCCCCTACTGTTTGTTATATACGTCTCAGAAGTTCAGGTCAAAACTAAGGGTTCGTGGCTGACCAAGTCTGCAGATAACTGCAAAGTGGGTGCAATTATTGAATCACCAAATGATGTCAGTAAACTCCTGGAAGGTCTTACACAGACCAACGACTGGTGTCTTAGTCACGGTCTCAAACTGAATGCAGAGAAATGCATCATCATTCCTTTCAGCACATACAATGTCCCTTCACACTGTCAAATCAACAACAATATCTTAAGCACCCATGAAGTGGTAAGGGACTTGGGATCACAAGTTGACCTCGATCTTAACAGACCACAAGTTGACTACGACCTTAACTTTGACCACCATGTGTCTGCTGTAGTAAGGAAGACTTTCTATGTAGCACACTTGTTTAGCAAAGGCATTGCCTCGAGAACAAAAGAGGGGTATAACCCCTCTATACTTGGCACTAATCCAGCCCATAAATGAGTATAATGCCCCATTTGGCATGTACTGTGCAAAGCACCTGCAGAAATTGGACAGACCTTGGAGGTTTCTAACAAAAAAGATCAAGGGACTCGAGAATGTGCCATACACAGATAGACTAAAGTTCTTGCCACTTTGCTCTGTATCATATAGACTTCTTAGAAGAGACTTACACCTGGCTTACACAAAAATATCAGACCCAAACCTAATGAACTCGCTGCATATCCATAAATCAAACAGGACTAGGGCCACCCATTTCAGGGACCTAAATATAGCCTGTAACTTAAATAGGACATGCTGGAGAGACGGATTTATCTCCCAGTGACTGCTGCATCTTTGGAATAGGCTACCTAGTCATATGAAATGGAGCACCACTATGACACTGTTCAAAAGGAACCTGGATAAGTGGATGGGGCACTGTAAATTCGTACTAGGAATAGCATCCACTACCCTATTGGACATGGGCAGTCTGTTACTAAATGCATCTTGGGTATTAACTAACATTTCTATAGTATTACATTGGGATGAAATGACTAGGCTTGAAATATTCTCCGGGTTGATAGCCTAAAAATCTCCTATGATCCTATGAAGAAAGACAAGTATGTGTGTGTGTGTGTGTGTGTGTGTGTGTGTGTGTGTGTGTGTGTGTGTGTGTGTGTGTGTGTGTGTGTGTGTGTGTGTGTGTGTGTGTGTGTGTGTGTGTGTGTGTGTGTGTGTGTGTGTGTGAGTGTGTGTGCGTGTGTACATATATGCATGTTTGCTTCTGCGTGTGTTTGAGAGCATGCTTGCTTGTGTGAATGACAGCTAGCATGTGTTTGTTTGCTTGGGAAGAGTGAGAGTCAGTCAATGACAGCAGCAGCACTTAAAAGAGGTTTGCATACCTCTCAACTCCAAACAAGCCGAAAGATAATAAATGGGGCCATACCTCTCCACCTTTTGGAGCAAGAAATCCAGGCAAAGTCTAAAATTAAAGGGGCAGAAAAATACAGACAGATTTTATATAGTGCTGTTCTTCACTTAGAAAATTTTTGAAATATCACTGTCTCTGCTAGCACACATTTTTGGAAGGATATGAATTCTGAAGCTCAAATGTATGGAATTACCATGGCCTGAGATGTCTAGCTATTGAAATGTGGATGTCAGTCTGTCTGCCTGTGAACTTTAAGGTTTCTGAAGCAGTATTTTGTAATACACAGTTATCTGACAGTTCACTCTGATATACATCAGGTCAGTGATTGACATGCTAGTACCTGAATGCTTTTCAATTGCTTTGGCTGAGATCTAAGTACTTTTTTTTTTTTCACATGGGAGAAACTGTCCTAAAGAGGTTACTGCTGAGACTTAACTGAGACTCTAATCCTGAACAGCCAACATGTTATGAAACTGCCAGATGGGCAGACGTGCCTCACAGCTGTAAACTAATCATCCAGATGCAGTACTGTATAGGTTATCTGACAACTGAATAACATGCATGCATATGTAGGAATTCCATCTGCAGTTTGTTATGAAAATTTAAAACTGATAAATTACCCAAGGTTTGTGTTTGCAGACTACAAATTCAGTCTTCTGAGGCATATCTTAATAAGTAGTTTGTAAAATGACACATTTTGAAGCGCATATTATGTGGTTTACTAGAACAAGACTGTCATGGTCAGCAAAGCACGAGTGCCTTACTACTTCAGCAGCTTTCTTTACCACAGCATAGAAGAGATATGTTTGTGTGCTAGTGTTACGGGATGTTTCCCATGGTACAATGCAACCACAAGCTTTCCTCAATGCAAGAGATTAAATCACCAAAAAAATGTAGTCAAGTCAGCTACTTTTATGTAAGAGTACATGTTATATATATATATATATATATATATATATATATATATATATATATATATATATATATATATATATATATTTGTGTGTGTGTGTGTGTGTGTGTGTGTGTGTGTGTGTGTGTGTTTATGTTTGAAGCTTGGAGAGTTTATTTCATTGTCAGTGGAACCAGTTATGTCAGTCTTACGATTAAAACTGCATAAAACTGTAAATGCATAAATAAGAGATGTTGAACCTCACCAGTGCTCTATGTATTTTACTCGATGGGTAAATTACAATTATAGACTGAATTTACTGGTGTTGCATTTTTGATTGAATTGTCTGCTATACACATTGCAGCTTTGGAGTGCTCCTCTTCATTGAGCTGTGTTGCTTAGGACTCCACATATTGCTGTTGTCTGACTTACAGTTCCCATGCATATGCATAACACTTCCTTCATCTTTTGTGGCTAAACAGTCAATTGACGTCAGACTGAGGAGTCGTGATGTCTGCATAGTGAATTCATCTTCTCAGCATGATGCCTATTAGCTCAGCTTGTCCCATTCTCTTCTGAGAGTCAGTGTTTGTTATTCACCTTTATGTAACTTGTAATCATTTTGTGATTTTTACTGTATGCTCTACCTTGGAGCTTTTTTTTCCCCGGGCCTCTGCTGAAAATGGACATGTATCCAGTCGGACTATCCCAGTCAACAAATGTAAAATTAATAAATAAATAAATATTTATCTGGCTTCACAACTTAGCCACTTGTCGATGGTAAGTTACATGACAGGTGTCTTATCTGCATAACTGATCTGTCTTTACCATTAGAGAATGGGCAGGATTCACGAAGCCTCCGTGTAAGAGTTACAAGGCTTACACGGAGGCTGCAGTTAAACAGTGTGACGTCAGCATGTCATGCATATGCATGAGGGCATGCTGAATCACACCTAAGGCTAACACGGTCCATGGAAGACAGTAGGGGGCGTGTCCGTAGGCCGAGCCCTGCAAACGGACACGCCCCCAGAAGAGTAAAAGTCCCGAAAGTAAACCCCCACGACAGAGCCCGTGTAAATGTGAATAAACACAACACAACACATGCCCCCACAGACTACGAACATAAAATGTAGAAATTAACATCTTATAATTTTTTTTTAAATTGTAAAGATGTTTGCCCGTGAGTGCGCTCATTTGCGCGGGCGTGCCCGTAGCTTAGCCACAGTTAGCAGTCAGTGGAAAAGCATATAAGAACTAAATGTGCAAAGTAAACCAAGAAGCACTAGCATAGCGGTAGAGACGTCGATTGAAGAGCAGGCAATCATGGTTCGAGCCCCCCCAATATCAATTTTTATTTTTAGTGAAATAAGCATGAAACAAGTCCCTGACATATATGTACACATATAAAATTACATTTTATGTAAAATGTAATGAAATGGGCCATATATTTTGAAGAAATGTGAGATAATAAAAAAAATGTCAGATGTGCCTATAGCTGAGCTACAGTCTAACAAGTTGAGTACATCTGCCCGTAGGTGAGCAGTGGTTTAACAGGTATAAAATGAGTGCCTGTAGGTGAGCAGTGGTTTAACAGGTGTAAAATGAGTGCCCGTAGGTGAGCAGTGGTTTAACATGCTGAAACTGTGTGCCTGTAGCTGAGTTGAGCATAATATGCGTGCTGACAGCCAAACCACGTGTAAACCAGCGTGATCCGTTTGCGCGGAGCTGCGCACCGCCCCAACAAGCTAACCGACGGGCAACGTTGAGCAAGCTGTAATAAAACTGCCTTTACACAGACACACCCCCTAGCCTGTGTAGACAGTCATAAAATATAAAAAGCAGTGGCCAGGTTTGAACCCAGGATACCATGCACTGTAGTCAAAGTACTGAACCACTAAGCCATGACAGTTGCACTTAGAACTGCAGTAATAGCATATATATAGGAATGAATAGAAAGAGGAGCATGACAAAGCAGGTTTTGTGAAGCTGATACAATTCCAAAATGGCCAATCACAGATAAGTGCGGGAAAAAAGGCATATATAAGCCCCATAGGCGGGAATACACAGCATAACCGATTGTAGAACCGACTTGCAGCCAGAATGTCAGGTGTAGGTGAGGGTAGTTGCTGTTGAGCACAGAGGTGGGGCATTGAGGAGTCCAAATATATGGTTTGGCTCCTTGTCCACAATCATGAGGCCCAACCCATGCAGGGCCAGGTCCTGTGGGGAGCATATAGGCTGAGGCATGGGACCGGTTGGCTCATGATCTCACCAGTGCCACAGGGATACCAAGGACTGGTGAGCAGGTCCGTCACCACCATGCGGACCTGAAGAGACGGAAGCAGGACCAACTGAACCGTTGGATCCAGGAGGCCCGGCAAATGCCCAATGCCCCACTACTGAGTAAGTTACATGTAAGTATTTATGTAAGAAATTAACCTAGCTGATATTATGGAGATGTGTATTCCAATATTACTTTATTTATATTACAGCTGCAGGTGTCCGTTCTGTGAACCGTAGAGCCTATGGCGATAGGCTGGCACGGTTGCGCCTCCAGGCAGGTCAGTAATTCTCTCCCTGTAACTGTAAATAAATATATAAGTATGACAGTTAGCAAAACAGTGCAGTGTAGTCACTAATTAATAAAATGTGCAAGTAACAGTGTAAGAGGGTTTGCAAGTATTGCTTGATTACAAAAGTGTGATGCAGCCTGTAATCTAAACATAAAAATGAAACAAGTCTGAAATAAAGATGTCCCACCTGTAATATAATAGTACATAACCTGCAGCAGGCTGAAAAGTACAGCTGCAGAAGCTGAGTAAAACACATGTGTGAAATATATCCCTGTTGAAATACAGAAACATGACAGAAGTGAGACTGTTGGAAAGGATTGTTATAACTACAGGTAAAACATGTCAATAAAGCCTAGAATTAAGTACCATCCTGAATTGTAAAAATAAAACAAGTGGGAGAGTGTGAGAAAGAGTTATGAATCCACCAATAAAGTAGTAATAACTCCTGAATAAAGTATACTGCAGTCAGTACAGAATGAAATGAATGTGACAGGCAGAACCAAACAGTAACATGTGTTGAAAATGGTACCGCAGCTGGAATGTGTATCCCAAAATCTGGATATGTTGCTCTCAGTCTGCAATATGCAGATAGTATGGTTGTCTGAAATACCAAACATCCACAGTTGTCTATAGCTATATAAAGCAAATGTAGCAGGATGATGTAGCTGAACAGAGCCAGATATGAACATGTATGAATAAAAATGAAAATGTATATTGATGTAGCAGTAACATTCCTATCACCAACTTGAAGTAGTTATCACATAGGAAACTGTAGGCAGAACTGTAGTGTATATATATCTGCAGCTATTAGAAATGTACAGCATATGTATTGGTATTTGAAGTTGTTAATTAAATTTTCTTCACCCTACCCTATAACCACATATAATCCATTCCACGTGAAATTGGTATGTGCAATCACAATTAACACCCCTGGACATTTGTCCTGTTGATTCATACATATTTGCATGTACATTGATGTATCTGCCCTGTTCATACATCCAAACCTAATGGCCTGTTGCCATCAATCAACCCTGCATATTGTTGGACTGTGTATTGCTGTTCAAAATATGCATGTGTTATGCTTGCTGTTCAATGGTTTGAATATCTGGGTGTTTGGTTAATGGGGATACTAATGCATGCTGTTACAACTAATTGTGAATGGTATTGTACATTACTAACCCAAACTGTCATGACATAATGCAAAACATAGGACGACAGGGAAGACTGGTTCCAGCGGACCCACCTCTCCCTCCTCAGCTGGCAAGTGCACCTGGCAGTAGTGCCCAGGCCGGACCCTCCTCCGGTGGCCCTGTACCACCTGTGGGTGGAAGCGCTGCAGGGGATGGGGCTCGTCCCCCCTCTGCAAGTGTGGCCAGAGGAAAACATCCACTCACCCTCCGTAATGTCCGGACTGTGCTGCGTAGGGAGATCCGGGAAGCTGTTCTTGGGCCCCTACACCAGCTTGAGGCACGGGTGGCACAACTAATGGGCGTGCCTGCTGCCCGGCCTACACAGCCCCCAGCACAGCCCCATCCTGGGCAGTGAAGGCACAGTGGCAACTGCCCATGGTTGGGGATATCAGTTCCACTGTTGCCATCTGTGGGCTCATGGGCTCTAGATATCCAAACATCCATTCCCGTCAATTGTGTAATCCCCCCACATGTGTCATACACCGCCCCTGTATGCGTCCTGTTTGTCTTGTCTGTTAACCTACCCAACCTACCTCCCCAGCTATACCGACTTCCTGTACCTGACATACCACTCTCACTTGAAAAAAATTTTAAAAAAAGGGCACTCTGTACCCACAAAAAAATTACGCCCCATGCATAGCTGCCCATTTCGCACACATGTCTGCTGGACATGGAAACTGTCAATTACAATTAGCTGTACAAGTATTATTGTTGTCCTTATACCTCTCTCGGGGCTGGAAGGTTTCAAATGTCACACCAAATTACAAACATATGCACAGCTGTTGCTGATGAAGAAATGGGCAGCTATGGGCCTTACCTACATCCCTCCTGCAAAACCCGAGCTTGTTTGCCTACTGTCTTACCCTCTTTGTGACCCCTTTTTCACCACTTTCCTGTCTCCCCATTTTCATTTCTTTCAAAGAAATTAGCCCGGGTGTGCGCAAGAGTAAGCACTTTTAAGCTGTTGTAAGCGGGTGTGCGCGGAGCTGAATGCCAGTGCGCATGCGTGAGCTCCGTGCAAACCAGCGCTAACCCGGTTACAACTGCTTAAAAGTGCCTTAGTCACTCTGAATGACAAGGCCTGTAGTCTGCTCAAAAGCAAAATAAAATCCCACTGTCAGTCCTGAACCCAGGAAACAGTAGTCTGCATGACTTACCATTAAGCCATGACTGTTATATAAGAACATTGTGCTACAATAAATATATCGTGTAATAGTAGGAATGAATGTAAAGGGACTATAGGATGTGTAGTACAAAAAGCATGTCATGTATATTTACTGTCAAATGTAGTGGATTCCTATAATAGTAGTGTGTGAACAGAAACAGCCATGCTAGTTGGTAGCTAGTAGGTAATAATGTCACTGTAGCACCTTGCAAGCCACACACATACTCACAGCAGGATAATCAGTGCCCATACCCCACAACCTCTTACAGCAACACATCCGGACTAAGTAATAAAAAATGTGGAGCAAAGGCCCAAAAACAGGGACACATTCCAAATATTGCTCCAACAAACTTAGACAGTTGAGAGATTAACAGGTTTTGCATTATGTTGGATGTTTGGAAGGGTATGAAGTCTGAAACTGAAATGTTTGTCCCTATAGTCTGACTTGAGCCCAGAGTGATTTGCCAGAAAAAGCTGTTTATGAGATATGGACCAAAATATGAGGCAAAAATGTGGACATCCTGCAAATATCTGTACACTTGAGAGGTCTGACACTGCCATATTTGAATAGTTAAGAGCCTAGACATAGCAACAGTGACTGAGTTACAGGGATGCCCCACAGACTCACCTTGAAATGTACAAACAGTAGGCAGAAAGGTGTTACAACACATGCAATGGTAACTATGAAGTACTGAAAGTATGCACCACTTGCACATCGGAAATAGTGTAGTAATACATATGCTCATGCTAAGCCACAGTCACAACTGCAGAATACCAGGAAATTTAATGGGTGTACCCCACTGATATGTACCATTCCATGAGGCAGCTAAAAGATGCACCTGAGAGTCTATGGGGCCTGCTCAGCAGCATACTCAAATACCCTAATAGATGTCAAGGCCCACACCATGGCCAGACCACACTGCACGCAGTAACACCCTAGCAGATATAGCAAGCATTCCAAGGTGTGAATTTACTTGGAAAATAGGAAAGCCACAGCAACACACTACAGTCAAGACACCTAGCAGGCATACAAGTAGTGAATGTAAAGGGCAAATATTGAAGCCACAGCAACAAAGTGCAAGAGCCACTGCTATATACCAGTTACACCACATGTCCCACAGGAAAGCACACACACCCACATTAACAGTAGTAGTAGTCTTAGTTGTCAGTGTACATACACACTTAGTACAGGAAACTGGAGAAATGAATGGAGAAATGTTAATCTACAACACATCCAGAAATATAAGAGAAATACTAACCTTTACACTCACAGAACAGTGTCCACAGCATACCAGCATGGTCCCTGCCCTTAAACTCTGAAAGGGCTACGTCTATCTCACATACCTTTTTATAGCACTGTCCTGGAATCACAGTGAGAACTGCAATCAGTACACAACTGGCTGCATGCAATTAGCAAATGCTGGCTAACAATTGGTGCAGAGGCCATCACATGGACATATGCAGATACCTACAAAAGCATGCTGTACTCCCAGTCCACACATGCAATACTTTCATTGCACCCTCTGGAGGTAGGGAGAGAGAGAGAGAGAGAGAGAGAGAGAGAGAGAGAGAGAGAGAGAGAGAAAACATACACAAACACCCATCAAAACCGACTAGAAAGCTGACATCTGCCAACTGGAGCAGCAGCAGGACACCAAACCAAACAGCAACGCAAGCAGCTGTGACAAACACAGGTAATGTAAAGTAATACTTTAAAGGTCTACATACTGTGAACCCTCCATATGTGTCATTGGTCTGTATCCATATGTATATGAAGATGTGCATAGGGCAGGGGACATACAGCAACTATCAGTGAAGGCTGTACATACATATGTATGTGAGGGCATCTATGTGCACATATCAATGTAGGTTGAATGTAGGTTGTAGTGCAATGTACAAAGTAGGTTTCGCAGTTATGTATGTTTAGCAGTATGTTAGTGTGTGTACACAGTTTTGTAAACAAACATGTTGATATACCTATCTATCATATGGATACGTATGTATGTCAATATATGTATGTATGTATATATATATATATATATATATATATATATATATATATATATATATATATATATATAATATGCATATATGTATACATACATAGAGAGGGATGTAAAAATACATTGACAGATGTAGATAGATAGAATATGTAGAAACATATATATGTAATACACGCATACAGATATAGATATATGTAGATACACATACATAGACAGACAGATCTGACTATCTACAGATATGACTGTATATGACGATCTCACACTCCCCCTGTCCCACACCCACTGTCACTCTCACCCCCTCTCTGTCACACCCCTCTCTCCATATCTAAAGCAATATATGTACATCGATATATATATGTGTATATGTATACAGACATATATATATATATATATAGACATATATATATATATATATATATATATATATATATATATATATATATACATATATACATATAGATATATATACATATATATATATATATATATATAGAGAGAGAGAGAGAGAGATGTATATATATTCTGAGTGAGGCACATGTGTACAGATGTATTGCAACAGGTGCCTGGTGACAAAGGCATGGAGTGAACACCAGTGTCGAAACTGGAGTACCATACCCCATTTCAAATCACCTACACCAGTAACCACCAGATATGTGATTGGCTGCCCACCACTGCATGTGTCAGGGGTGAACAGGGTCATAAATGTGTACAATAGTCCCCCCAATGATAGTCACAGTGGCACACTATTCCTGGAATACCTGCACATGGTATGTGTCAGCAGACATGGTGTGTCAGCTATGGACATGTAGGTCAGTGTACCCCTCCACACCACACAATGGCTGCCACGGTATGTACCTCACATGACAGCTACAGATATGGAGAAGGACACGGTGACATGTACAACACTGTGACAATGCACTCAAACACATTACCAATGCACAGTGACTGACAACACCACAGAGTACACACATACTACCCACATAGAGGTTACCATTCCTGGATTTACATACTTAAGTCACACCCATGACAGATGTCCAACAACCATAGTAACACCTCACACCATCCACAACCTAAATGACTGCTGTGTGTCGTCCTTGACAACGCAGTAGAGAGCACATGGCGGAGGTACAGGTTCCTACCCACAGATAAGACATACCCTGCAATAAACCACACAGCGTTAAGAAGCAAGACTCCCCATGAGTACATGTCACACATACCCCTGCTGAATGTTAGTCAGATAGGTATTATGCCATATGAGTCACCCTGTGTAACTGTTTGACAGGAGCAGGTACCATCACATCACATGTGTCACAATGGTCAGGGTAGCAGAATTGTATGCTGCTGTAGTCCCAGGGGAATAACATATTGTATTGTATTGTATTGTATTGTATTGTATTGTATTGTATTGTAATGTATTGTATTGTGTTGTATTGTATTGGTATGTAGAGCTGCCTCCTTCGTGGAGTGGAACTGCTGCTGCTGTACACCAGTGTACAGGTACATATCCTGTAGTCAGGCTAGTGTTACATAGCACTTCTATATGTGTGTTTAGCTCCTCTTGGAGTTCATGTAGCATGCAACCGGGGATACCATCAGGTCCCATTGATGCTGTGTTTTCTGCTTTTCTGAGGGCGGCTCTCACCTGGACATCTGTGATGACAGGGAGGTTACATTCAGCTGGGATAAGTATGTCTTAGTTTGGGGGAGAGGGAGGGGGAAACTTGCACCAAACCTGTCTGTCACAATGTTGCCAGTATCTGTGGGTTCAGTGAATTATTTGTTGTTGTGTACTAACTATGAGCATATTGGAGGGTTTCTGACCAGGTTTCTAACATAACTGAAGAAGGTCTTGTGGTTATCTGTAGTGTCCCCGGTGATTTCCCTCTTAAAGTTGCCCATGGATGTTTGTATGAGAGAACATAGCTCTTTACTAGTGCTGATCAGACATGCCTTCCCTTTATGGAATTATGCTCTGTCTTGCAGTAGCTTCCATCTTTTGTTATACAATCTGTCTATGGCTGGGGTCCACCAGACAGGATGATTTCCCTTTGTGGAGAGTGTCTTGGTCTTATATGGGATTGCATGATCCATGCATTCTCGGAGATGTCCGTAGAAATCATTTGTGAAGGAGTCAGCATTGTGGGTCGTGTCTTCCACTGGCCCAGTGGGCTTAAAGGATACTATCTCAGTGTTACAAAGTGCAAAGTTTTCATTTGAAATGTTATTCACTGTAGGTGTTTGTGTTGGTGGTGGAGGTGGGATATGTATATCCAGGGCAATTAGTTTGTGGTCAGATCACAGTAGTTGATGATGTACCCCATACAGTACCTCGATACAAACCCCCAGAGTGAGGAGGTGCTTTGGAACTGAATCAGTGTTCTGACTGCTGGGGTTTGGTAGTATGTCATATGGAGTGTGCCAGGTACTGTTGCACAGTTGTTGGCTGAGCACTGATACCTCATCATTTACATGTGTATCCACCAATAGACAGACAGATGCTATATATGTGAGATATGTTGTATCGCAACAGTCGAGTAGCATGTGTAGTATGTGTGCCAAATTCTGCTGACATATTTTGCTGATATCATTTTATTTCCTTTTTCAGGAGCATGGCTCACCAGCACAATCCAGCATACTCTGCAGCTGAGGATGAGGAAATACACCAGAGCCTGGTGCGGGATTATGCAATACTCTTTTCCTGCACCAGCCAGAATCAGCAGGAGAGGGCTGCACTTTGGCAACACCTGGTTCATCGGGTAAATGACATAGGCACGCATAATAGGAAATATGAGCAGGTACGACATCGCTGCAGTGATTTAATCAGAAATATCCATCAGCGTGCGTCGGATATCCACAGGCAACAGGTTGCCACAGGTGGTGGGGTGGCTACACATCCCCCACTCACCAGACTGGAGGGACTACTCATAAGTGTTGTGGCTCCAGCCCGCCAACAACAACAGCAGCAGACCTGCATTATGATGGAGGCTGGAGCCACACAGCACCAAGACTACGAGCGTGCAGGTAATATGCCATATGTATAGTTGACTGTTGTGTACACTGGTAGTTAATGCATGTGTGAGGTGTTTCCTTGGTTTGTAGCTGTCATCATAGTATTTAATGTGCAAGTGTGATATTCTCAATATCAGCAGCTGACCTGTGAAAGGCAACTGTTGTACTCCTGACCTGTATCATACTCAGTAACAATGGCACAGTTGTGCCCACTGACATTAATTTCCTCACTTCTGCAGGTCCCTCCGGTGTAACAGCAATGCAGCCTATCCATGCTGGTGAGTGTGTATTAATAATACCTTTAATAGTCTTGATAGTAATAGTAATATTAGGCTCACTTAGTAGTGCTCTGTGTATGCATTCAGGTGTGTCTGTGTCTGTGTGTTGATATCTCGCATACTGAGTAGTGTGCAAGTGTGCAACTGTGTGCAAGTGTGCAACTGTGTGCATGTGTGCATGTGTACATGTGTGCATGTGCATACCTGTGCATGTGTGCATGTGTGCATGTGTGCATGTGTGCATGTGTGCATGTGTGCATGTGTGCACCTGTGCATGTGTGCATGTGTGCACCTGTGCACCTGTGCATGTGTGCATGTGTGCATGTGTGCATCACTGGTAACATTGTGTAGACATTGTAAACTGTGTTTCCTGTTTCCCTCCCACAGGTTCTGGTGCTGCTCTGGTGTCATGCAGCAGGGAACCTGAATCAGGTGCCCCGGGTACTGATAATGATGACATCTGTGTAATGGCACAGGAAGGTGTGCCAGGGTCCGTCATTGGTCAGCCAATTGACAGTATACAGCTGTCAACCCCATCAATGCGCACAGTCATCCTGCCAATACACCCTTTGTCACCAATGTCCCTAGGTGATGGACAGGATACAGTGGGCATTGACCAGGGTAATGTGGTATCTGTAGCACATGCTTCCCCACACAGCAGCCATGGGCATGGCCCTGAGATGGTACCACACAGACAGATGTCCAGGGGTTCTCGTGGGAGCATCCGTGGGCATACTGCCCTGTCAGATGTGCCCACAGAGGTCTTACAACCTCAGCCATGTTTCAGGCTGTCATGCAGGCACAGTCACGTATGGAACGGTACACCAGACAGGGTCTGAGGGAGCTGAAAGCATGTCGCACAGCCATGACTAACAGTATGCGTGACATTGTGGCTGCCATCCGTAATTTCACCGATGTCATAGACAGACGTTGTGGGGACATATTAGATCTGTTCCACAACTACATGTCCATGAGCCGGGGCAATGGTGGATGGTTGAGGCGTCGATGTAGTAGGCGTATGCCAGCAACAGCAGCAGCTGGCAGTCGTCGTGGATGACAACAGGGCAGCGGCCGCCCCATAGTGCCACCAGCAGCCCCAGCAATGCTGGGTCGGCGCTGTCATCAGACCACCCCAGGAGACCACATGCACGTGGCACTAGACAGGCCCAACAGGGATCTCTGTCCAGTCAACAAACACCTGCTTCTGATGACAATACCCAGTCTGGATAAGTACCGGATACGGTCCGTAGCACCCCTGCAAGGCATAGGTACTGTGTCCATGGCCAGAGACACTGATCTGTATGACCTGGCAGGTACAGTCTGTGGCTGTCCACAAACACCGGTATATGGCAGCCATGAGGTGGAACTGTGTGCATCCATACACACATGCGAATTGACAACACCTAGGGCTACCGCATACACGCACACACTGCATCAACATTGCCCCACCTTGTACTGCTGTCCCTCACCAACACACATACACATACATGTCAATTGGTGGTATCAGTGGCAGACTCAGGAATACCAAGTTCACACCCTGTGCATATGATGAAAATGTGCCACCTCCTGCAATCTGTAACATCAGTGCAGGTACAGGTTAACATATTGCAGATGCACAGGGTGACTACATAGATGTGTGGTAATAGTATCATGTTAACAGTACTGTGTGCTGATATAATTGTGGGTATATCCCAGCATGCCTGATGCAGTAAGGGTATGATTGTCTTGTACTGTTTTCTACACCCATGGTAAGTACCATAGTGTATCATCTGCACATGTTGGCATACTGGTGGTAAGGATGTCAACAGAAGGCTACATGCATAGGTAGCACAGGGGATAAGGTAATGAAAGTATTGATACTCAATGATGGACATGTAAACTGCAAGTAGCATGTTGCCCACAGTGGACTCTGCAATGCGGATTTTTGAGGATGTTGATATGTGTGCAGTACTACACAACTGGTACAGGACACACAGGAGCACCCTAGCACTGCAAGCTCACATCTCATACCATGCTAGACAGCCCCAACACACAAAACTAACTTTCACAGGAGGGAAAGTCCCCATAAATGTCAGGGATACTGTGGTGGCAGGACAGGTAGCATACATCCTACTAAGTATGGAACCACTGAGTGAAGGCTCAGTGTCTGTTATTTGACATGTGTATTACTGCAGGTATGAGCACCTGGGTTTCCATCCGGTTATTGCACATCCTGATGGTACATGGTCTGTACACTTGTGTGCGCTGAGACTGGACCCTGGCCATCTGACCTGTGTATTTCCATGTACATGTGTATAGTGCCTGCATATTTGCACTGTTACCTACTGGAAGTGGTACAGCTTGTTTGTTGTACAATGGACTACATGCAGCCCTGCTTACTGTAGCTTTGTTTGCATGCATGTTTGCTTGCAGTTACCCTGGAACACTGATCCCACCTGCAATGCAGATTTACAGAGCTTCTGTGGACTCCTAGTGACATCTGCATAGCTTACTATATGTATGTCCATGTCTCACTTGACAGAACGTCACTGTTTGTCCGGTTCGCATGTACGTTGCCTGTGACACATTGCATATAACTTATCTGGCATTTGACCACGTGAGCAGTCATATATGCCAGTGCTAACTAATCACATGCACTACACCCTCACATACTTACCTTCCGTACCTTGTTCCCCATTGGCCCTATGTGCTGTTAATCACCATGGCAATCACAATACTATGGTAGCATGTGCAAAGGTCACTTGTCAGTCACCTCTATGGTACAGTTGTGGAATATGTGAGTCATATGGCAATGTCACAGCTGCCACATATACACAGTCAACCCTCTCCCCTACACATGGATGTACAACACATGTATGAGATGCAACCACATAGCCAAACTGGGGACTAAGCACTCTGAACCCAGTACTGGCATAACCTGTCAGGTGGCATGAAATACTACAGTGACTACAATACCAGTCTGATGTAGACCTACACTGACAGCAATCCAAACACATGAACACACTGGGGCATTCATGGAGCCTCAGAATAGCATCCTGCCTGAGCAGCAGACACCTCTGCAGCTGGCACACAGGCATATGTTAAGCCAGAACACAGCACGTGCAACACATAGCACACAAATCCTGTGTGCCAAACAGTCACAGCCTGTATGGCTAGACAACACACCTGCTACAGTTGTGTTAGGTACCTTTATTGTCCGGTACAGTGAGGTCCCGTTCACCAGGCTGGACAAGGTGAAGGTCACAGTGATATGCCCGTGGGGCACTATGGTCCACCACATAGCACAAGCATACAGGTCAGTCAGAGGCATGGACACATATGACTCAGTCATTGTCCATACCACTATGGCTGACCTGTGATGTACCTCCCTGGACTACATGATAGGGAACATAGAAGGGCTCTCTGAGCATGTGGCACAGGCTGGTATGACCCTGACCTTGGTTGGCATCATACCCTCACCAAGAATGCTGAAGTATTACTGAATGCTGATGAATTACTGTAGCTACAACACCCTAGCTGAAAGGTTCCTAGCATGTAGTCACTGCATTGCTATGGAACAACTTGTTACCACTCCCACAACAGGTGAAAACATGCAGCACCTGTTCATCAACAACATGTAGACTATATGCCCCAGACCAGATGTGTATCCCTCGCTGTTAGAATGATACCATATACAACTCACACTGTATATACACATACCACATGCAGCACCCGCACAGAAGACTACAGTCATAATGTTATCCAGTGCAAATACCATGTATTCACGTGTGACGGGCGTCAGACATGGTAACTATTGAAGGTCACAGGTACATATGTGTATTTGGCACACACATACATCATCTGTGTCCATTGCCATTACTGGTTTAATCGATGTCATGCATTATTGTGAACAACAACCCACACACATAGGCATTCTGTGTGACAAAAACACATGTGGCATGTGTGGAATTCAAAGCCATAACTAACTGTGCTATGACAGTAGTGAGAGATGCAGTAGCAGTGTGCTATTTGCATTACTGGGAGATTTGCCCTCTTCTGCTGTACGTTGCTGTACTTGTAGGGTGCTGACATCATCTCTGTATAGAGATTGGAATATGCACCAGCTGGTGTGTTGTACTGGTTGTCAAAAGGGTCAGTTTTCTCCCACACGTATTTGCATACACCTTACTTTCACCCCCCCACACACACACTTGCCATTTGTAGAATTCAAACCCCTACCTAACTATGTTATGAAACTCAAGATGGACACATTAGTGGAGCACGCTATTCGCGTTACTGGGAGGTTTCTCTTCTCCTGATGTACTTATAGGGTGCTGACATCATCAGTGTTTAGAAAGGGGAATGTGCATCCTGTAGTGTGTTTTCCCAGTTGCCAAAAGGGACATTTCTTTCACACAGACTCGCACACACAGTAACCCCCCTCACCCAAATACACACACTGAGCAGTTGCAGGATTTAAACCCCTACCTAACTATGTTATGACACTCAAGACGGATGCATTAGCAGAGTGTGCTATTTGCATTACAGGGAGGTTCCCCTTCTCCTGCTGTACTTATAGGGTGCTGACATAATCAGTGTTTAGAAAGAGGAATGTGCATCCTGTAGTGTGTTCTCCTAGTTGCCAAAAGGGACATTTGTCTCACACAGAATTGCACACAGACTAAGCCCCCTCACCCAAACTGAGCATTTTCAGGATTCAAACTCCTACCTAACTCTGTTATGACACTCAAGACGGACGCATTAGCGGAGCGCACTATTTGCATTACTGGGAGGTTTCTCTTCTCCTGCTGAACTTATAGGGTGCTGACATCATCAGTGTTTAGAAAGGGGAATGTGCATCCTGTAGTGTGTTCTCCTAGTTGCCAAAAGGGACATTTCTCTCACAAAGAATTGCACACACACCAACCCCACTCACCCACACACACACACTGAGCATTTGCAGGATTCAAACCCCTACCTAACTATATTATGACACTTGAGGGAGACGCAGTAGCAGAGCGCACTAACCAAATTACTGGGCATCTATTCTGCACCTGCAGTATTTATAGGGTGCTGACATCATTATTTATACAGAGGTATGTACATCTATTACTACCTGTCAGGTGGGGGATAGCATATATATGCATTTGCAGCCACCTACTTCAGGGTCAGATATGCACATCAGCAGTGGCAGGTTATGTTCTTTACCATGCTTCGTGACCACAGGACCTGTAACACACAACACAACCAGTTCGGACCACCCCTCCCACATCCAGGACACACACTTTGCTTCCCTGGGAACAGTGCCAAGATATGAAGGTGTTCACATACACCATTCCAGTTGTTAACATCAGGTACAGGTATATTGTGTGTGGGAACTACTCAGGCCTCTACAACATTACCCTACAGCCACTACAATTTGTGAGTCCATGTGCTATGGCAAGACCACTCACCACAGCCACAAGGGGGAATACATATTGCACCTGACCATCTGCAACATGGGTACTCACTGTTCCACACCAGAGGTAGACCACCATTGTTGATATCTGACCATACCCACCTTTCCCTGGACATCCATATCCCATCCCCACCCCCAGGCAAGGTTGTCACTGCAAACAAAGTGTATTTATCAAAATCAGACTTTACACTTGTGAAGACTGGGGTGGAAGACTTCAAATGACCCATGCTGGGGGAGTATACAGGCCACTCTGCGTAATCCTTGACAATTGCATTCTATGAGCATGTGGAAGGTTTGCATTGATCATGCTATCCCAAATATACCCATGACTCCTCCACAACAGGACACCTGTCAGGTGTACACCAGCCATATATGAGCTGTCCAACAGACAGAGTGAGCTAATACATTGCAGAGCAGTAGCCCACAGAGGGAGGACATCTCTGAACAGTACTGGCACGACACTTCAATCCCTCATAATCATCACAACAAAGTGTTGACAGTGAAATTGTCCAGACACTGCAGATAAGGCTCCACTCAGTCTGTTATTGACGCCCACTTACTGTTAGAGGTCCTCACCAACCCTCTTCCAGCACACACCAACAGCATGGATGTGGCTTAGCAAATTCAATCCTTGAGATCTCCAGTGTCCCTGCCTGATGGAGGCACAGCACACTAGCCTCAAACGGTGCCTTATGTGACCTACTTTACAGTGGCACAGTAGCCTACTGTACTGGAGAGGCAGACACCAAGCACACTCTGGCTAAGCTTTCATTCCCTAGGGCAAACAGCCTAGTGTTGACCTCTACACCCATATGTTTAATTGTCAGATGCACAATATTTGTTGCTGATAAACTGTTTGCAGGTCTTTATTGCCATAGCATTCCCTGTTTCTATGAACAACTTGTGTATCTGTGGAAGATGTTTGAATATGAGAGGGATCCACTATATCACTTATGTCTCTGTAGTCATTTAACTGTGTGCACTGGGCAGATTGCTGTAATGTGGTTGGTTCCTGGAATAACACATACAAATACCATATATGTGTGGCCAACTGCTAAACTGAGATATGGCCTGAGTGTGTGAGCATGCCCAGTTCAGGCTTTCCATGGCATGTTGTCTGACATATGTCTCATTTATCAAAGTGTATGAGCATGCCCAGTGTGAGCTTTCCATATGTTGAACTCTGCAGTCCACCACATTTGTGGATGAGTGTGAACTTCAACAATATCTCACGTTTATGGTTGTGTGTTGTGTGTCATGTTGTGTACTTACTGTCCAACTGCTTTGTGTCTGAACACAACAGGGATTATACTGTGCCTGCAGGGTTTGCATGGGATACTTTGCATACAGTTGTCAACATCCTTTCATACTGACCTAACACTGTAGTACCGTATAGTGTACCGGTTCAGTACTTTCACTGTGGTGGACAGTATCCTGGGCTTTAGTCCTATCACTGCTTTAAATTTTCATAGTGAGCACAACAGATTGGTTAGGGGCCAGTTGTGCACATATGACCATGTTGCATTATGTTCAGATATGAACTACTTAAACCAGGCTTGTCCAACATTGGTAGTGTATTCCACAACATAGGTGTACATTGGCAAACACTAGCGATGTGCCCTAGGCCATTTCTAATGCTAGTCAGAGAGTGTGTTTGTCCTTCGACACACATTGTAACTGGAGTTTGCCATGTCATATGTCATGGTTAGTATACTGTGCCTCCGTCTACCCGTGACATAACAGTGATACCCAGGGTAAACCTACCATCTCCCATCCACTCATCAAGATTCCTCTTGAGGAGAGTCGATGAGTGACTCTCTGGCTAACCTGTACTGGGAGTTTACTCAAGAGTGGGGGTGGCTTCTGTGTTATGGATCATTCAGTACAGCTTGTCCTATGTATGTCAGTGCTGGGGTTCAGGTCTCTCATGTGCATAGCTCACTGCCATTCAGATTGTACAAGGTGCAGCATGTTCATTGACTCCAGCTTGGACATGGCTTTATACATCAGACACAGCTTACCTCTGGGTGGGCAGTATGGCAGTGTGTGGAGCTGCAGTTTGTTTAATCAGGCAACACATGGCATCTGTTCAAGCTCTTTGATACTCCTGGTGAGGTACTTTTGGGGTCTTTCCAGTTGATGGAGGTGTCTGCTGAGGTATATCCCACAGGGGCCATTGTAGTCAATTGTAACGCTGATGAAGGATGACTGCAGAGCCACAATGACCTCCCCTGATCTAGATCTGACAACCTTCATGATTAGGTGGGTATATGGTATGTTTCTGTAACCACTACACCCACATGCTTGTCCAATGCAAGATATCTATCAACTTGTGTCCCCAGGTCTCTTATTACATGTTAAGTACTTAATGGGTTAACACCTATGTGGTAATTGGTGGGCACTTACTGTATATCCACAGGAGTTGACTATACACTTTTCTGCAATTAGCTTGCTGACATGGCTATGGCACCAGTTGTCTGTTTCTATGTGGCCCTTTTGTAGGATGCTTGTGTCAGCTGGAGGGTCAGATATGGTGGCCAGTTTGTAGTCCTCTGCAAACTTGTTCAGACACAGTCCTTCCATGTTGGCCTGTACCTATGGGACATATATACCAAACGAGGTCCCAGGACCAAGCCTTGTGGGATGCCAGTTATATCTGGTTTGTAGTCTGACATGGCTGCAGCATTTCTGACCATGTCAGTTCTGTCCTTGGTCTGGTTTGCAACCCCTCTACTGACATAGGGGTTTATATTTAAGCTGGTGAGCGTATCTATAATGAACACGTGGGGTATTGTATGGAAGCTTTTTGCAAGGTCCAGCTATGCTGTGTGGACCACATTCCCCTCATCAACGACCTTAATGACTGTTTCAAATGAGTCAAACATGTTTAAGGGGCAGGATCTGCACTTAAGAAAGCCACACTGGGTAGGGTCCAGTGTCAGTAGGTCCCCAATATCTTTATGTCTGCGGTACATGCTGATCCTTTCCATAGCTTTGCAGACCAAGCTTGTCAGGATTCTGGGGTGGTAGTTTGCAGCATCCATTGAGGCAACACCTTTGTGGAGAAGGACCACTGTTGGTGTACACTGCTCTTTGAGTACATATCCTGTGGTAAGGCTGACATTGAGCAGTAGTGTTATTTGGCATTCCATTCTTCTTGGAGTCCATGTTGGACTCAGCCCAGGACACCATCTCATACCATTGATGCTGTGTGTTTTTCTTTGTAGATGCTGGCTGTTACCTCAGCATCTGCAATGTCAGGGGGCCAGCACTCTGCTGGGATTGATATTTTGCATTTTGGGGGACGGTTTGCACTGCACCTGTCCGGTTGGATGTTGGCAATATGTGTGTGTGTTTGGTATGTTGTTTGTAATATTTGAGTGATTCCGAGCATATCTGTGAATTCCCAACAAGGTTCCTACCATCAGTTAAGAAAGCCTTGTAATTATCCTTAGTGTCCTGTGCATAGGTTCATACTAGACTATCCGCCCTAGGGCATTTATAAGCCTAGCCAGAGTGTGTGTGGCTTTCGCCACCCCTTGCTATGTGAATATTATGGCCGTTTATGATTTACTTTACTGTGCCTCTGTCTGGACGTGACACAGTGAAGACCCCCAGTGTACATCTACGATCATCCATCCACTTGGCAAGATTCCTGTTGAAGAGAGTCAGTGAGGGGCTCTGCCTAACATGGAGTGGGATTCTGTTCCAGGGTGTAGGGAGCTTCTGGGTTATGTATCTGTCCCTCCAGCACATCTTATTTCATTATGTGTTGAGGTTGACATCTCTCACTCTCACAGCTCCAATGGATTTGGGTTTTCTGGGGTGGAGCATGTCCATTACTCCTGTGTTGGACATGGCCTTGTACAACAGGCATATAACGCCTCTGTGTAGGCAGTATGTGACTGCATACAGCTGGGGTGTCTACAGCCAGGCAGCATATGACATATATTTGAGACCCTTTATCCTCTTGGTGAGGTACCTTTGAGGTCTTTCTAACTGCTGCAGGTGTCGGGTAAGGTACATCCCAAATGAGGCATTGTACTAGATTATGGATCTGATAAGAGAACAGTATAGGGGCACAATAACCTCTGTTGATGTAGATGTGTATCCTTTCATGATACAGTGTCCAATATAGACAGTCTTCCTAGCCACATTGGCAATGTGAGTGTCACATAACAGGTTACTGACCACTTGTGTCCCTAGGTCCCTGATTATTCCTTCCATACATAATGGATTACCACCTATGTGGTAATTTGTGAGTACCTTGTTTGGTATTTGGTGAGACATTCATACTGTTCAGTGTCTTCAGGATGGCTGGGTGGGGTTCCTGTGTGTGAGAGTGTGGTCTGTAGCATGCTACAGACTGTACAGCAGTTTTGCCTAAGGTTAGTTGCGCATGGGTGGTCTCCGATGCTTCGTGCATTGTCAGTTACCTGGACGTGTGGGTGTCTGTGCTGAATATGGATACTCACCCTCCTTTTATGTTTTGGTCCAGGTTTTGGGGCCATAACGCATGATATGAGGTATAACCTGGTAGTGCTGGTGTGCTGTCAGGAGCCTTGCTGCAGGTTTCTGTCACTGCATGGACATCGATGTTCTCCATACTGGGGAGGGCCTCAGGAGCATGCATATTGAGGTTTACATGTCTGGCATTGGGCAGCATAACCCTTATGTTTCTTTCCACTTATGTTTTCTAGGGAGGTGGGTTAGTCTTTCCAGCCTTGCCTACGGAAGGCTCTATGGAGGTGGCAAGAGCCTTATCCAATATCCAGATGCCCAGGGGTAACAGGTGCAAGCCATCCCTGGAACAGCAGCGTGGCTTGTCAAGCATGACATCCCAAGCAGACAGACATTGGATCCCCTTGGAATGACAACAGTAATTGTGCCACTTGTTAAAGCTGATCATTCTGTGTTTGTACTGTAGCATCATTCTTGGTGAGGGTAGGATACTGCACACGGTCAGTGTCATACTGGCCTGGACTACATAATCGGAGAGCTCATCTATGTCTCTTTTCATGTAGTCCGGGGAGGTACATCTCAGGTCATTCATGCCAGCATGGACAATGACTGCATCATATTTCTACTTGCTTTGGGGTGACCTGCATACTTGTGTTATGTGGCGTATTGTTGCAGCCTACAGTCAGCTTACTGTACCCTTTCCCTTGTTCAGTCTGGTGAGCGGGACAGCAGTGTGTCTGACTATGGAGTCACCTATTACAACTGTATCAGGCATGTTGTTTCTCCTTCTGGCCTGTGACTGTTTGGCACACCAGCTTTGTGTACTATGTGTTGCATGTGCTATGTTTGGAGGTAGTGGTTGCTTGGGTGTCTGCTTTGGAGGCCTCTGTTGATGTGGTGTGTTTGTAATTAGGGCCTCCAGGAATGTTTTTCTGTGTTTATGTCTTTGGTTTGCAGTTGTGATAGGTCTATGTCAGACTGGGTTTGTGGTGTGTGTGGTTACCTTCTCCTCCTGACTAGTTTTGACAGTACTGAGTTGAGAGAGCTCAGCCTCCGGTTTCGATAAATGGCTGCATCTCTCACATATATTTGTCTTTCATGGGGGGAGGTGAGGGTTGTCTGTGTACATGGGGCAGGTTTAACATTGCCTCAAGATTCACAGATTCAACTTGTTGTAGCTGGCCTTAGTGGATTGTATGTGTGGACATATTTTATTGCCATACTACTGATCAGTGATTACTTCCCTTTTTATGTTTGCTCTATCAGGTAGTAGCCTCCTCATTCTCTTGCATGGTTTAGTAATGGCTGGAGTCCACCATGCCAGATGCCTGCGTGTATGGCATTATGTCTTGGTTTTATTTGGGATTGCATAATCCATGCATTCCTGGCAGTGTTCATGGAATGCCTGTATAACAGGTTCTGAGGTGTGGCCCATATTTTGCACCTGCACAGGGCCTTTAATGGATTCCACATCAGTTTGGAGAAGTGCAACTTTTGCTTTACACATGTTTTTCACTGTGGTTTTCTGGCCAGAGACTGTGGTCAGGATGTGTATATCCGGTGTGATTACTCTATGGTCTGGTCTTACCAGTGAGGGATACACTTCTCATCTTGCCATCCAGTACCCATGTTGCTGATTATCATATCCAGTATGCTTACCCCTCTTGTGGGAGTGGTACGTTGTTCCTGGGCATTTTGGTTTATGGATTCTAGGAACTTTTGTCCTACAGTGTTGGAGCTAGTATAATGCTCCCAGTCTATGTTTGGGTATTTTCAGTCACCCAATATAATGTGGTTTGGAGGGCTTGATATATTCATGTATTCCAACATAGGCCACGTGCAGTTCCTGGTGTTAGGATGGTAGTCTGTAGCAGGCTATAAACTGGGAGGCAGTTTTAGCCACTGTTACTTGACCATGGCTAGTCCATGCTGCTTCTTGTTGTGGTACCAACATGGGGGTGTGGTTATCCTTGACAATTATTGCTAGTCACCCTCCTTTTGTAGCTTGTTCCATGTTTTGAGGCTGTACAGCACAGTATGAGGTGTAACTTGGTAGTGTTAGGATGCTGTTGTGAGCCTTGACCCAGTTTTCTGTTACAGGACAGATATCAACATTCTCCATACTGGGGGAGTTTAGACTGCATGCATCTTGCTATTTAGACTTCTGGCATTGGGTAGCATTACATCTAGGTTCTTATCCCTTGTGATACCTATGGAGGTGGGTTTGTGTTTTGAGCCTTACCTATTCAAGGCACGCTGTGGGTAACTACAGCCTTTGCCAGTATCCATAAGGCCAGGACTGATAGGTGCACACCACCCCTAGCAGGTGGAGCATCATGTCATGCTCAGCATGTCATCCCAGGCTGGCACACATTGGATCCCCTTTGACTAACAGCAATACTTCAGCCAATTATTGCAATTGATCATCTCATCGTCATATTGTGGCATCGTGCTTGGTGAGTGTAGGATGTTAGTCAGGGTCATCAAGTTTGCATATACTACATGGTGTTACATTGCTTAACACATGGCATTCATGCCTCAGGTGGTGCTGCAGGGCTGCCTCTGTCGGATGTGCATATTACACTCCCTGTACATGTCTGAGAGCAGGTTATGTCATTTTAGGCATCCCTGTTATTATATGAGTGAGTCAGAGAGGGGTATCATTCCCAGGGTTCCTACTGAGAAAGTGTATGTGCTATGCGTTGCCTCTTTGCCAAGGCCAGGGCATACTGGCCACGCCTCCTTCTGCCTACTGGTGCAGGCTCAGGTTGTTCCTCCTCTGAGTCACGCCCTGCCTGTGATGGCCTTGGCAATGGTGGGGGGCTGTTTGGCCTGGCCCTATGCTGGTCCTGCTGCAGCTGTTTTCACAAGATCATATTATGTAGCATAGCACATACCATGCCAATTTGGGTACATGTAGTTGGTGAGTACTGCAAGGCTCCACCAGATGTGTCCAGACACCGGAACCATGACTTGAGCAGCCCAAACACATGCTCTATTACATAACGTGTTTGTGCGTGTGCCTCATTATGGTGTTCCTGTTCAGGTGTGTGTGCATTTCTGATGGGTGTCATCGGCCATGGCTCCAGTGCATAACCTGCATCCCACACTAGGTGTCCATGTGGGATGTCCCCATTGGCAAATGTCTGGTACAGCTGCATCAAATGCCAGATATGGGAATCATGGTAGCTCCCAGGGCAGCCAGCACACACATTCATTATTATGCCCTGGGCATCACACATGACCTGGCAGTTGATGGGGGGGGAGCCCTTGTGGTTAATGTAGGCCCTACCCCGCTCACCGGCTGGTGCTTTGATGCATATGTGCATGCAGTCTATTGCACCCACTACCTCAGGGTATTCCACTATTTGCTGGAAGAGATGCATATTGCTGGCCAATACCTCATGGGCATTGGGGAAATATACATGATCACCGATATGTGCTGACATGGCATCCAGGAACTGGTGCAGTACCCTGGAGGCTGATACCTGTGATATCCCCATCATATCACCAGTTGGTCTCTGGAAGGTACCTTTTGCTAGTATTCTTAGGCCAACACATACCTTGGTTTCCACTGGGATAGGTTCCCCTCTGTTGGTTCTGTGTGTGAGGCGTGGCCTGCACAGCTCAACAATTTGCTGCAGGAGGTCTCTGTCCACTCTATAGCGCTCCACTATCTCCAGCTCATGTAACCCATGGTAGATGACCCTGGGCCTGTACACTCTTCAACGTCTCCTCACTGTGGGTTGTCTGGCACCATTTGCATTGTCACCACCCTCAGCAAGTCGCCTATGTCTCCTTATGACAGCTATGGCAGCCCCTAGCATTTCTGCTCTGAGTTCAGCTTTTTCAGTTTTCGCTTCTAATAGCTTACTCCTGTCTTGCAGTGTCTCTTGAGAGAAACATCCTGCACTGCTGTTTGCAGAGTTTTAAGTGCTTGGCTGGGCTACTATTCTGCCTGTGTAATTGCCTGCTTCTAATTGTTTTCACCTGCTAGCTTCAGCAGTATTCCCTGCTAGCTTCCTACTAATTCTGTTGCTTCCTTTTTCCTCTCTGTTTCCTCAGGGGGGAGCAACGGGCATACCAGCAGAAACACGCTCACAGTGGCTTACACACACGCACACATGCTTACATGGTTTAGAATCTTCTTATTTGGGTTAAAACGCTCGCACACCAGTGAAAACAGTCTTACAAGTATGCCAACAGGCTCCCACATGCTCAGTCTGCCTTACACGCGCGCACACTGCCCTACTCGCGCCTCATGGCACGCACACGTGCACACCCAGCAAGAAACTTTGGTGTAAGCAACAGTGTACACCTTCCATTTCTTGACTTTCCCATGCTTATCTTGTGGCACTCCTCTTTCCATGATATGTGTCTGACATCTGTCATGTAACACTGACCTCCAATGAACTGCATTTCTTTCTGCCATTCCCCCCTGTGATGTCACCTATCTCCTACTCTGTTCCTCCCCCTTATGTAACTCCTACACTACTCAGAATGTGCTCATTTGCTATGTGACAGTGGGATTCAGTATCCTAACACTCATTTACATCAGATTGCCTACTAATGCTTAGTTACATGTCTTAGACTCAGCTTCCCCCCTTAGCAACCACTAAACGGTGGCCATGTTGTTTTTGGTCTGCTGGTCCCTGCATTGTAAATCCATGTATTGCATAAAACCCACATTTGTGGGTTTATAACCTTCATTTTTATGTTTTATATAGCGCAGCCCATTTATTTCTCAAATTTGCATCGGGGTACCTTGCCAATGGCCACATATTTGGCCATTGGCATGCTGCCTGACACATATGCACCCTTTATTTGGAGCTGACATGGCTCCATTGTGTTTTTGCAGAAACGTACTCAGTTGTCAACTGAGTACATTTCTGCAGCTAAAACGGCTCTTAAACGGGCTGGTTTGGGCTTTGTGGATCGCTAATCTGCCTCATTTGCATGCCTTTCGGCTGCAAGTGAGGTGATTAGCATATCCACGCCCACTCCGTGTAAGAGACGTTTTAGCTGGTCTCTTACACGGAAGTTCGGGCTGTTCCTGGATCGCGAGGGCTGCATGGAGTCTTACACTACTCTTAGACTCCGTGCAAGCCTTCGTGAATCCTGCCCAATGTCTTATGATGTTATATCTTTAGGCAGTGTTGCTGCCAAGAGCAGTTTGTACATTTGCTAGCTTGACTGTACTTTGAAGTTACAGCTCAGCTGTTTAAAACTAAAATTTTGCATTTTGTGCCAATTTGTTTTGACAAAGCCATGACCCTTCCCTGTGGTACATAGGAGTTGATGTTTGTGTATAATCATAGTAAGTGTTGTCAAAATGGCCTTGACATAGGTGTGTGTGTGTGTGTGTGTGTGTGTGTGTGTGTATAAATATATATATGTGTGTGTGTGTGTGTGTGTGTGTGTGTGTGTGTGTGTGTGTGTGTGTGTGTGTGTGTGTGTGTAAATATATATATAAATATATATATATATATATATATATATATATGTGTGTGTGTGTGTGTGTGTGTGTGTGTATGTGTGTGTGTGTGTGTATGTATATATACATATATATATTTTATATATATATATATATATATATATATATATATATTATATATATATAAAATATAAATATATGTAAGTGTGTACATGTCTGTTTATCAGTGTCCCTCTTGATAACTTTCACGCACTGTGACAGGAGATTGATGCCTCTGTACTGCTCTCAGTTGTGGATGTTCCTTTTGTTGTACACTGGCACAGGTATTTATTTATTTTTTTATTTTATTTATTTGACATTTGTTAACTGGGTTGGTCCAACTGAGCCAGAGGCCCATTTTCAGTGGAGACCCGAGGAGAAAAGCTCCAGAAATTTTACAGACGCAAGAATAAATTAGAATAATGTTAACAATTAATCACAACACAATTCAAAAAGCAGTACTAATGCAATTACAGATAATTAAGATGTACAGAAGCAAAATGTGAACAAGATAAAAATGCAAAGCATGGAATGATATTAGTTGCAATATGAGCAATTTTTTTTGTTTTTCCTTCCTTGTAGCTGACAAGTAAAATATAGATAAAACATACCTCAGAGACAAACGTTAACACAAAGCTAGGTATGAGATACATTTATGTCATTGTAATCACCTAACTATGTGGAGCTTATTCGTGGCTTGGTGGGGGGTTGAGGAGGTGTAATGGGTTAGGTAGGGTCATAACTAATATGCTAAGTAAATATAGTCTAAGGTCTTTTTTGAAGTGCTTAGGGTAGGAGATGGTTCTTATATGTGAGGGGAGTTTGTTCCATGCTTGGGCTATGCTGAGTTTGTAAAGTAGTTTTCCAAAATATTTATTGGGTCTATAAATGTCAAGGATTTGTTGATTTGATGTATAGGGAGTACAGTTTGGGGTATAATAAGATATCAGGAAGGAGAGAGAGAGGCAGGAAGTAAGTTTGTATCGTACAAAGTGTATGATTAGAAATTTACACATTTGGAGTAGTTGGGGGAATTCTAGCCATTTAAGAGAGTTGAGTGCCAGGCAGTGGTGTGAGTTGTGTAGAGAGTTAGTGGCTACTCTAGCTACTTTATGGTTAGTTTTTTGGAGTTTGGAAAGATGTGTGGAGTGAATGGAAGTGAGAATAGGGGCTGCATAGAGAAGAGGGGGAAGGAGGAGAGATTGAGCTACGGAGAGTCTAGTTTCTGAGTTAAGCAATTTCTTGTTTCATTAAAGTAGACCTAGTTTATGGTGTTTTTTTAAATATTCTATATTTTATATTTATTTTATTTTATATATTTATATATATATATGCTTATTCTCCAGTCATATGAGATACACCTTTCTCTCCACACTGTTATGAGTACCTTCAGAGGTCATTTCTAAACTGTCTCACCCAGTGGCGGCTGGTGACTTCAAATTAAAGGGGAGCTGCAGGAGACAGCTGAATGGGTGGGGCCAATGGGAGGGGGTGTGACCAACTAGAAAGGGGTGGGGCTATGCTCAAAACCACAACAACTGGAACTTTAATTAAATATGCTGCCCTGGGTGCCAAACCATCATTACAAGAGTCCATTCAAGACAAAATGAAGTGTAGAAGAAAAAATATTTCAATGCATTGGCTACATGACAACTTACTTAATATCTAGATGGAAACACAAAGGTGAGGCATGAAAAAATAAATTGCTTTTAAATACATTACTGGAATGCCAGTCAAAATCAAGTATAAAACAAAACAAGCAGCACTCAGCTCAAACCACTTCTCCTTGCACTGCACTTCTAATTATAATTTATATTCAGCTTTATAAAATTACCAAGTAACATGCTGAAAGTAGCAATCTCTGTGATACCCCCACTTGTAAAAATGTTTCTTATCCAAAAAGACCTGCTGCCTGACAACAACTATCTACTTGTTTCATAGGGAACACATGATCAAAGTAAAAAATGAACAGCGAACAAGAAACAAGCTCAAGATAAATTGCTTAAAGGATTACTGTACAAGTTATGGACCATGCATGATAGATTGGCATTCTGTTTAGTTTACGGGTAAAGCCTGCAAAGATAACTGCAAGTCTCCAACAAATATAATGAGGCTCTGAAAATACTGTAATCCTGTCCTTTATTTCAAATACTGTCATATGCATTTCAATACCTAAGGCTTATACGTTATCTAGTTATGTCAATATTCTCTGCATGGCAACAATGAAAAGGCTTTCAATGTTGGTAATTCTTTAACAGTATACTTATTAAAGCTTACTTGCATCTTGCAATCTCCGACAAGCTTACCTGATGGTCAATAAAGGATTGTTACTTTAATACAGAGCAACAGGGCACTGCAACAGCATGCATTTTCTGAATAATACGAAGCATAAATCAACAGTATAAAAATATGACAGAAAACCAGAACATTCTGCAAAATCAAGGACAGATGAAAAGCCACAGTCATACTTGTGGTCTACCTTAGATGGGGGAATACTCTGCACACTTGCACTGCATAACTGCTCCTGGCCTTGCTTGGACACATCCAGAGCCACTACAATGGGGAGAGGGGTGCAACAAGTAGGTCACAGTTTGAAATGTCTCTGGCTGATGGTAATGGCTCTGACACTCATATCTCTCAACCTCAGAGCAAGAAATCTGGACAAAGCCATACATAGCAGTGGGACACAGGCCCAAAAATAAAGACAGTGTTTAAATATTGCTCTTATAAACTTAGAAATATAATCGAATAGTAGTAGGTCTTGCATTAGTATGAATTTTTGAAGGTATGAAATCTGAAATTCAAATGTCTGCCATTATTTTCTAACTTCAGTCTTTAATGATTTGCTACTAATTTGCCAGAAAAACACAATTTTATGAAAAACGGACCAAAAATGTTATGCAAAAATATAAAATTGCCACACAATACAGCTGGGAACCTGTCAAAGAAGGGACACCTTTTTAAAATTAGTACTGTTAACTTGAGCAGCTGACAAAATAAGATCACCTACATGCATTTCTGAAATAAAAGTAATCAAGAACTCTGATCATTACAGTTATTTATAATTGTAAACCCTCCGTGTTTTCTTCCAAAATTGCCATTTTGCAGAGGGAATACTAGGGGGACAGCAACATTTCGAACCAAAATTGGGGACAGTTGAGAGGTTTGGATATTCCTAATTCTATAAAGCGATTTATTTGCACGTACCTCTCAACCTCTTAATGCAGGAAATCTGGACAAGCCAAATATATTGGGGGGACATGCAAACAGTACAACAAATTGCTGTTGTATAACCTTAAGACAGTTGATAGAATAACAGGTCTTGCTTTAACATGCGTTTTTCTGAAGGTTATGATGTCTGAAACTCAATGTCTGTCATTATTTAGTGACTTCATTCCTAAATGATTTGGCAGAAAACCACAAATTTTATGAGGAACAAACCAAAAATAAGAAGCAAAAATCTATTCATTCTGCAAAATTCTGGACATTTGAGAGGTATAGTTCAGCTGGGACTGTCTGAGTTTGCTGCCCTTCCCCCCCTCACAAAATCATGGTCAAGTGGAGCGTCCCCCCTGCAGCCATTCCAATGTCCCATTCCTTGGTTATTTCACCCCATTTAAAAAACACAAACCAGCGAAAAGAACCAGGGTTCCCAAAGAGGCTTCCGCTTCTAAACTAATTCCAAAAGTTGAGACTTATGAAAAACTCTCTTAAGGCTTCACTCGTAGAAAATCCAATTTATTGTTAAAAATTTTTTTTTTTTTTTTTTTTTTTAAGCGCTGAAATAAAATACACTTTTCTTCGCTGTATCTTAACGCAACTTCCTCAGAAGACAACCAAGGCTGTAACCTATTCCTTATATTTAAAACATTCCTTGTTTAATTAAACAACCTAATCTTCATTGATTCCTTAAAGGAAACTAGGACTATAGTTTTCCCATACATGTACATAGCAAAGTGTATTTGATAAAATTTAAAATATTTTAAAAAGTGTGTTTATAAAAGCATGTCATGTATATACATTCAAGTAGAATAAAATTAATTAAGATAAAATAAAGTAAGATGAAGTTATCCAGATTCCTTTGCTCTAACATTTTTAAATTAAATTTATAAGTATGTGTAAAATTATGGCCTTTAACCAGTTTGAAATTAATACAAAAAACAAACAACAATCAACTGCCTGGTATACAGGTACCATAAGTTCAGACATCTTGAATCTCATTATACTTGTCTGGGCCATTCTGAAAGGTCCTTAATAAAGTACTAGTTTTAAATTAGAGTGAAAAAGAGTATATTAAAATTACAACTACTGTATTAGTAGACAGAAATTAGAAAATGCCCTAGCTAGGCATTGCCTAGAAAATGTGGGTCATAGCTTTAAATTCAAAGCTATAGGCCAAATAAGTGAGGACCCTAGAAGTAAATATGATCCATTAAAACTGGAGAGAAAAAAACTGGTTTGGCAGTTGAGAACAAACGCAAACCAGCATCCAGGAATTAATGAAATGTTCTCGGTTAAATGTATCCTGAGATTGAAAAATATGGAAAGATAATAGAGTTTTTAAGAGTAGAGACTCCAAAGTTATAGCTTATATTAAAGGGCAATTTTAAAGGACAACTTTAAATATTAAATAGTTTCCTTTAGGTTTTACAATTTGGTTTATATATACAGGAAATATGTTTTTTGGACGCTTTTTGTCTACTCTGTTACATATATAATTGCATGCTTGCACAATTATGGTCTTTGGTTACTGTGGTATATATATATATATATATATGAAATTTTATATGCAGTTTTTTATGGTTGCATAGTTATGCATAATTACATCATTTATCCTACGACCTTGGACTGGGTGATAGTGCCTTTAATGTTATAGAGAATTTATTTGGGCACCGATTAGATTATTTATCGTGACTCAATAGGAATAAGAGTGAGTCTTTACAATTTTAATATACTCTTTTTCACTCTAATTTAAAACTAGTACTTTATTAAGGACCTTTCAGAATGGCCAAGACAAGTATAATGAGATTCAAGATGTCTGAACTTATGGTACCTGTATACCAGGCAGTTGATTGTTGTTTGTTTTTTGTATTAATTTCAAACTGGTTAAAGGCCATAATTTTACACATACTTATAAATTTAATTTAAAAAATGTTAGAGCAAAGGAATCTGCATAACTTCATCTTACTTTATTTCATCTTAATTCATTTTATTCTACTTGAATGTATATACATGACATGCTTTTATAAACACACTTTTTAAAATATTTTAAATTTTATCAAATACACGTTGCTATGTACTTGTATGGGAAAACTATAGTCCTAGTTTCCTTTAAGGAATCAATGAAGATTAGGTTGTTTAATTAAACAATTAAGGAATGTTTTAAATATAAGGAATAGGTTACAGCCTTGGTTGTCTTCTGAGGAAGTTGCGTTAAGATACAGCGACGAAAAGTGTATTTTATTTCAGCGCTTAAAAAAAAAAATTTTAACAATAAATTGGATTTTCTACGAGTGAAGCCTTAAGAGAGTTTTTCATAAGTCTCAACTTTTGGAATTAGTTTAGAAGCGGAAGCCTCTTTGGGAACCCTGGTTCTTTTCGCTGGTTTGTGTTTTTTGGATTTATCATTTGTATTTCACCCCATTTGCCATAAACACTAATGTGCATACTGCTTTACTTCTGTGATGATATGGATTTCATTTAAAAGTTTTATTTTATATTTTACAGCATAAACCCTAATAGATATCTGCTAAACAAAGCAATGCAGTCTCACAATGAAAATAGACTTAGTGCAGAAAAGCAGAAGACAATCTGGTAAAGAAGATTTGGGACAGACAGGAAGAAGGCAAGAGGAAACAAGGGCGCCCAGCCAAGAGGTGGATGAATTGTGAGAGAGCTCTGTGGTAGTCAGGCATAATGATCAAAGAAGGAAGAAGCGTGTCATTAAATCTAGAGAGATGGTGACAGTTAATACGACACTCTGACCCCATGTAGAAAATGGGAAAAAGGATGGTGATGATGATGATGAAGAGAAAGACTTCCACCACTAAATTCATTTAAAGTCTGAATATTGATGAGTATAATATTCAAAGATTTCATGCAAATCTGACAATGTTGTCATATCACTTTGCAAGCTTGTGTATTCTGCTTTTTATTTGAATATTTGTAAGAATAGGACAGGCATATAGTAATCCTTTTAACAGATGAACAGACATCAATTGATAATGATAATTCTAAGAGATAGAGCTTTTCTTTATATAACAAGTGTTTTGTTTCTGTTGTAAACTATTCAGTCAGTGCATGTGATAATCTGATTTCTTACATTAGTCAGAGACTAAGCCAATCAAGCAAATTTTATTTGGTGATGTGACATTAATCATTTGACTTTTAAATGGAAAGTTCCAGCAAAAAAAAAAAAAAAAAAAGATTGCTATATTTATACATAAAGCACTTGTTAATGAAAGAGGTGTTTGAAAAAATGCAGGGATTCCCCCCCCCAAAAAAAAATGTATATATATATATATATATATATATATATATATATATATATATATATATATATATATATATAGACACACACACACACACACACACACACAGACACACACACACACACACACACACACACACACACACACACACACACACACACACACACACACACACACACACACACACACACACACACACACACACACTAACTTTTCATGCCCTACAATCTCAGGTTCTCATGAAATAAAGGATCACATAGTACTTTATTGTCCTAGGGATCCACTTAAATGCTAACAGAAGGTGCTCTTTGACTTACAAAGTGCCTGGACTGTGGAACACACTACTTCTGTATACATTAGCCTGTGATAATGATGTTTCATTTGACCCTAAATACCCTTTTTGTGGTGCTTTTGGTGTTGGACAAACCATATAGTTTTAATTAATTGGCCTGTTGTTCCTCATATTGACTAGACTATATACTAGATAAGTAGATATAGAGTAGAAAACAACGAGCTAAGCCGTAGTGAAGTTCAGAACTAATGCTTCTTGGGAAATCAGAAACTATGATGGTATTTTTACTGCATCCACATACTTTGGTCAATAATATGTATGCCATAGCAGATATAAAGATAAATGTCATTAAATGAAAACTACCAAAACCACAGTGCTCAGATAGTGTACATAATACAGACCTTGAAGTAATTGATACTATAGTTTTAGTATCTTCTGACTGTACTGAAAAAAGGAAGGAAACAAACTATAATGGCTTAGTTGTGGTGCATAGTTATAAAAAACAGTGTTAAGCAAGAAGCATAGCTGTAACTTCTTCAATATTCTATCTGAATCCGTGCCAGTAAACAGAAGGCTGATATGAAAGAAATCCTTCACGTCATAGACAAATGCTACCCACAAGTACAATGTAAGCACATCCTGATAAGACCAATTGACCTTCGTGCAGAGAAATTTTTTGTTTAATAGTTAAAAGTGAATACTGTAGTACCTGGAAAAGAAAAGGGCATGAAAGTTTCTCAAAGATTTGATCACAATAGCAGAGTATACTCAGACATAGCATAATTTGGAGATTAACAAGAATGCCAGACACAAATAAATAGGATTTAAAAGAAACTTAAGAAGACCCCATATCATATGACTACATCACAGAATGTGAAGTACTGCAGTAGGAATGTGACTGTAGTTATGTAAAAGAGAGCCATTTTGTAAATGGGACAGGGTTGAACATCTGTTTGATACAGTGACTCAGTTCCTACGACATTCAGCAACTGCGTTAAAGAATTAGAATGATGGACAAAGGATATAAAACATAAATCTACCAATAAGTAAAACAGGTAACTGAAAAAAGCTGTACTGGTGAAATAATGTCTATTAGGCCTAAAGTGAACAGGAAATGGTAGGTATGAGATCATACCTCCAGGAATATCTACAGAGAGCTCAAAGAGATGTGTTTGCATGCAACAGATTCAGCAGAAAAACTGATAAAGCTAAACAGAGAACCATAAAGAAAAAAACTAAAATGTAATAAGTTTTTTGTTTTTTTTTTACCCCATAGTACTTTGCAGGGCAAGACAAGGCTATATTAACCAAGCTAGAGAATAATATGCTGTTTGTGTGGAGGAAAAGGAAAATAAATATTTGAAAAGTCTTGACAGAAAAATGTTGTTAAATGGTTTACATTTACTTTGTGATTGTGACTTTGGTGGTCACACTGCAGATGACTGAAATATCCAGGCATTACCTCAAAAATAAAAATTTAGATATCTGTGGACAGTAGCTAATTACAACTGGAGCCTTCTAGATTACAATTTGGCACTGGAAAGTCATTGACATCGGCAGATATTTCATTAGTCCAATAGTATCCTTTACTTTTCTATTACAGTTTTATACAAACAATATACATAATATAATATTCCAATAATTATTTCTCTTCACAGTATAATTAATAGTAAGTAAAATAAAAATCTAAGTATTGATTTATCATATGAAACTGATGACATCTGTTATAAACCTATCGGTCTGTGGGTCTTCAAAGGTTATTCCCTGCCGTTTAGCTTACCCTTAGCTTACCCTTCCTACTTACTTGGTATTTTTGGTATACTTCTGCACTTTCACTCTGTTCTTCTTCTTCAAACTTCTTTCTTCTTCTACTACTTCTTTCTTCAGTTCTTCTTCTGTTCTTCTTCAGCAAAATATAGGCCGCCCAAAAAAAAGAAATAAAAATCCAATGGCAAATTAACTTATCGGTGTTAAATCCTTCCTGTGTGACTGACTCTGAATCAATCCACAACACAACTGACTTACTGTTTGATTCTCGCTCTTTTCCCAGCACATAAAGCCCGGGAAGAGAGCGACAACCAATCAGTAGCATTTAGCCCAGCCAGCAAGCACATCATGTACATGCCTGCGGACATTGCAGTCTGAGCCCCTTCCAATTCTATGCGGTTTGGAACTGCATAGACTGCTGGGCATCACAATGATGCCTTAATTAGCCCCCTGGACTGCAATAAAAACAAACAAAAAAAAAATCTTTAAAACTGCCGCAACCCGAGGCGGTTAAAGTGCACATGCGCGTACTTGCCGAGTCACGGACTCGGAGACAAAGTAATTAAAGTAAATGAATCAAAAAAATAATACTGTGCTACTGTCAGTCTCTGTCACACAAAAAGGTACTTTTTCTTTTTTTTAGCTGAGGGGGCTGCAGTCCGGCAATCTGATGCCACGAGTCACCCCTGGTCTCACCCAACATCTTTGTCATCTCTGCTGTGACCCTATCTGGGCCTGCTGCTTTCCATGACTTCATTTTCCTTAGTGCTCTTCTTACTTCTTCTAGGGTGGACTCCTCTTCTCTCATTGCAGTTTTTTTACTGGGGCAGTACAGCTTCTCTGCAGTTTTCATCTTTCAGAAGCTGCTGAAAGTACTCCTTCCATCTACCTTTGCTGTCATGTGGACCAGTGAACATTTTATTTCTGGCATCCCTTCATAAACGGTGTCTGTCTTCTTCATTTTTCTGTGTCTGTCTTGACCTTGAAACCTGATGTAGTTTCTTTGAGCCACCTACAAAGTCTCTTCCCAGAAGCTGTTACAGTCCCTGCAATGCCCCTTTCTTTGCTATTGAAACTCCTTTCTTAGTTTCTTTGTTAGGCAAGCAGTTATCCTTCCTAGTCTGGATGGTGTTTTCTATCCCCCACTTTTTCTTTCCCTCAGTCTTTCTCTTGCAGACTTCCTGGACTGATGCATTCCACTGTCCGATTTCTTTAAGTACCTTATTAACATAACTGACTCAGCCACATATCAGTTCATGACTCCTCACACATACTATTTTACGATTCTGCCATTCTTCTTCAACTACACCTATTTCCTCTACATGGTGTACTGGAGCCCTGAGTACATCCTTGAACTGCTGTAACTTCTGTATAGCCAACTTCTAGGTCTTGAGCCTGGGCTGTGTTGACCTTAGAGCCCTCTCTCAACACTGCTTGCAGCTGAGTGTGGCAATCAGAAGTTTATGTTGTGGGACAAATGTTTGGCTGCAGATGGCTTTGCAATCATTGAATATACCCTTGTACCCTTTCCTTACTAGGGGAAATCTAGTTGAGTTGCATATTGACCACTCTTGTATGTGAACTTGTGACAGTCTCTCTTTCTGAAACGTGTTGGCTCTTAGCAAGCCATTTGCCAGACAGAATTCTCGAATGACCCTCTCCCTTATTCATGTTGGCCCACCCATGTGGAGACAGACAGTCCTCTTCTCCTGTTTCATCTATCACAATATGTGCATTCAAGTCGCCCATTATCAACACCAATTCACAATGTCCTGCTTTCTATGGTAGGTCCTGTAACTGCTGTCTGAATCAACTCCTTTCATCAGTATCACAACCCTGCTGTGGGTTATAAGCTGAGGTCATGGATAATGCCCCGTCATTACAATGGAGTCTGATTAACATGAGTTTGTCACTAATTCTGATGATGTTGCCCACTGCCTTCAGATGACTTTATCTCGTTCACGTTCCAACACCATTTCTAGTCTGACCTCTTCCTGAGTAGTAGACTCTGTATCCCAAGCAAAGTGGCTTGACTGCACTGCCCTTCCATCTTGTCCCCAGGATACATCAGATGTCCAGCTTTCTCCTTACCATCATGTCATCCACTTCCAAGCTGTGTCCTGTGAGTAAACCAACATTGTGTAGCAATTCTTGGTTCATGTTTGGCAAGTTCATTGGTTTATGTCCAACTTTCCTTCAACAAAGCTATCCAAGGTAACTAAAACTGGACAACTAGACATTGGCCAACTAGTGTTTATTTAAACCCATTTTTGCCAAGCTTCATGGCAGGCACGCAGCCAATAGGTCTCACATACACTTTTTGTGGAGTACATTCAAAGCTTAACATAATCTAAATTTTTGCTAGTGGATGAAAAGTGAAAGGAGAAGGCAATGGAATTCCTATTTAACATGTTCTTATCTTTGTCCCCACCCAAAAAAGAATGGTGCATGGTAATGTCTAAAAGGAGGCAATTTCTTGAAAATATATAGTGAGCAGAGAAGTATAAAATGGGAGGTAAATAGTAGACACGTGAGATAGGGTGATATCACTTGGCCCTAACAGTACTTGCCCGATTGTTAGCAGTGATTAGACATCCTGCTGCAAGGTTGTTACAGTGGAATTAATGGTCCTACAGTGGTGTTGCAGAAGAAAGGGGTTCCCAGTTGTGCTTCATACATTTTCATATATGCATTACAGTTGATCAGAATACCTGAACACTCACTTTTTCACACATTTTCCTGATAGGCCAGATATGTCAATTTCTCGAAGATGAATGTCTCACTAAGTATGTGCATACCAGATGTATTGTATAGTGTTTTAAACTGTACTGAGAAGCCAGAATAATACTGCTGTGCAGTCTGCTGCAGGGAGTGGAGTATTCCATTTACTGCACTGTAGTATAATTTACAGCTGTATATAAATGCTACAATATGGTGTTAAGAAGAGTCAGTATCACTGGTTATGCCTGCCTTCATTTGATGGAGTGCCTTTTTTGATGTCACTTGCAAAAGCAATCTGTATGGTACACATGCAAGTAAATGAGTAATTGATAGTCAGATGGTACTGTGGAACAGAGCTTGCACAAATATGGATGTAAATTTTTTTTGTGCTACTATGCAGTGTCCAGTCCAGATTTAGATGTAACTGTTTTGTGATACAAGTGCCATGTGAATATTATTGATTATTTTCAGTTCAAATATCCGGTTTCCTCTGTGATATTTCTCTACTCTCATCTGATGCTATTGCTAGGATTCCATGTGAAAATAAGCCATTGACTGTGACTTTGGGTTGCCTTGCATATGCATCACAGCTCCTTCTTCATCCTCTGTTGCTAAACAGTCAATTGAAGTTACACTGAGGAGTGGTGATGTCTGTATAATGGAATCATCTCCTCCACATGATGCCTGTTAGCTGAGCTTGCCACTTGCTGTACTGAAAGCCAGAGCCATTGTCATTTATCTTGCTTCACAAGTTATGCACTTGTAAATGCTAAGATAATTGAAAGGTGTCTTATCTACATGATTACTCTAGCTTCTTACTTTAGCGAAGCTCTTATAATCTTTGTCTTTAAGCAGTGTTGATACCATGAGCAGTTTGTACATTAGCTGGCTCGCCTGTACTTTGATGCTACAGCGCAGCAATTTAACACCAAAAGTTTTACCTTTGCACCCTTTTCTTTTTCTGAAGCCATACCTCATCCCTGTGGTACACGAGTTGATGTTTATGTGTAATCCTACTAAGTACTGTCATCACATTTCCTTCATTGATGCCCATGGCTAAATGGCCTTTCAAGCTTGATCCCTGCAGTAAGAAGTATAGTCATGTGTTTATAGAGATGCCACAGTCACAGGTACAGTGGATATAAAAACTCTACACACCCCTGTTAAAATGCCAGTTTTTTGCGATATACAAAAAAATGAGACCACAAATCATTTCAAAACTTTTCCCACCTTTAATGTGACCTATAATCTGTACAATTCAATTGAAAAACAAATCTGTTAGGGGAAAAAATATAAAAAAATAAAAAACATACAATAAGCTGGTTGCATAAGTGTGCACACCCTTACACTAATACTTTGTTGAAGCACCTTTTGATTTAATTACAACATTCAGTCTTCTTTGGTAAGTGTCTATCAGCATAGCACATCTTGACTTGGCAATATTTGACCACTCTTCCTTGCAAAAGCACTTCATATCTGTCAGATTGCAAGGGCATCTCTTGTGCACAACCCTTTTCAGATCACCCCACAGATTTTCTATTGGATTTAGGGCTGGGGTCTGGCTGTGCCATTCCAAAGCTTTAATTTTCTTCTGGTGAAGCCACTATTTTGTTGATTTGGATGTATGCTTGTGGTCATTGTTGTGTTGAAAGGTGAAATTCATCTTCATCTTCAGCGTTCCAGCAGATGCCTGAAGGTTTTGGGCCAAAAGTGACTGGTATTTGGAACTGTTCATAATTCCCTCCACCTTGACTAAAGCCCCAGTTCCAGCTAAAGAAAAGCAACCCCAAAGTATGATACGGCCACCACCATGCTTCACCATGGAGCCAGTGTTCTTTTGGTGATGCGAAGTGTTGTTTTTGCGCCAAATGTACTTTTTGGAATTGTGGCCAAAAAGTTCAACTTTGGTCTCATCAGACCAGAACACATTTTCCCACATGCTTTTGGAAGACTTGATGTATTGTGTTGCAAATTTTAGCTGGGCCTGGATGTTTTTCTGTTAAGAAAAGTCTTCTGTCTTGCAACCCTACCCCATAGTCCAGATATATGGAGAATACGGGAGATTGTTGTCACATGTAGTACAAAACTAGTTCCTGCCAGAAATTCCTGCAGCTCCTTCACTGTTGCTGTAGGTCTCTTGGCAGCCTCCCTGACCAGTTTTCATCTTGTCTTTTCATCAGTTTTGGAGGGACATCCAGTTCTTTGCAACGTCACTGTTGTCCCATATTTTCTCCACTTTTAGATAACTGTCTTCACTGTGTTCCATGGTATATCCAATGCTGTGGAATTTTTTTGTACCCTTCTCCTCCCTGATAACTTTCAACAATGAGATCCCCATGATGCTTTGTAAGCTCTCTGCGAACCATGGCTTTTGCTGTAGCAGGCAACTGAGTAAATGTCAGGAAAATCTTACTAGGACAGCTGAACTTTATTTGGGGTTAATAAGAGTGTCTTTAATTGATGGCAGGTATGTACCCAAGAAGACTGAATGCTGTAATTAAATCAAAAGGTACTTCAGCAAAGTATTAGTTTAAGGGTGTGCACACTTATGCAACCAGCTTATTGTACATTTTTATTTTTTTTATATTTTGTCCCTTAACAGATTTGTTTATTTTTCAATTGAATTGTATAGGTTCTAGGTCACATTAAAGGTGGGAAAAGTTTGAAATGATTTATTACAATCTTATTTTCTTATATCACAAAAACCTGGCATTTTAACAGGGTTGTGTACACTTTCTATATCCATTGTACATAAAAAAATGACTGTAGTATGAAACATATTGTTGGATGTAGTCTGATTTATTTAGCTTCTTGTGGAAATGTGTGAAATTTCGGATGTGAATAGAGAAACTTGTACTGGCAGCTAGCAATGGGCAACAATATTGAGATTGCGGAAGAACAGTATGCACACTGTTCAGAATAGTGAGAGTAGGCATTGCATAGCATGAAAGAAAGAATATTTTAAGTTGAATTAAAAAAAAAAACATACCACCAATGAATATGTGCAGACAATAGCAGCAGTACCCATAAAAATAAGGAGACATTAGTGGTATACATAAGGGATAACAAGGCAGAAGACAGCAATTCTATGTAAGGCAAATATGAATATTCCTTATAAGCAGAGTATTGTTTGCAGACAGACCCCAATCTGTCAGTGGCCAAGATGAATTATAATCTGTATATGTTACAGGCATGTTTAGAGGAATACTTAAACACCTTTATATCAAGGATTTCTAAAAGCATTTTTGTAACATGATTTACTGTAAAAGTACTATTCAGATGATAGGAGTAAAGAGAGAAATGAGAGAACACTTTTAATGACACACCAGACAGACAGCAAGCAAATCTGTTTGATGTGTATTGTCATACAAAGCTGACTAAACAGCTGAACCTTGCAGGGCAGGAAATGTGATACTGTTGCTAGCAGGGAGTTGGAATATGGGAGGAGTAACTTTAGATGGAACTGATATCCCACGGTGGTACGGCGGTAGCGTTGTTACCTCACAGCAAGAGGTTCTCCCATTCGATTCTCGGCTTGGCTTGGGAGTGCCTTCTGTGTGGAGTCTGCATGTCCTCCCCACGGTTGGGTAGCATTTGAAAGATGTGTGTGTAACTGGGCGTGCCTTTGCTGAAGGTTGGGTGTCGAGCTGGCACCTCGGTGTTTCGTAAAAAAAGTCTACTGCCAATCATTAGCAGACCGGAGTTCCGCTGTGGTGACCCCTTATCCGGAAAAAGCCAAAAGGCAAACAACTTTAGAAGGAACTGAAGCAGATCAAAGTTAAATGTGTACAAAAAGTTATCTCAGCAATGAGCTGATAGCTCTAGAAGCTTATTTCTCAGAATGAGTCACACATCAGCAGTAAACACATTTGTAAGAGGCACTGCATGACAGTGAATTATAGTTTTACTGAGGCCTTTCAAAATTAGCTGTTCTTGATTGTTCTTCCATTCTAAGTGAATGGAACTGCAATGTGACAGTCCAGCTATGGGCATTGTCATTTCAGAAACACTGGACTTGCAGTATATTATGGGGAAGATTTTTATGTAGAAGAAAATAAACTCTCTTAAGGATGTCTGCCTTGGGGGGGGGGTAGTCAGGGGTGCAAACAGAAAATAATTTGTAGTGATTACTTCTGTCTGGTATATACAGGTTTGCAATGAGCCAAACTAAAGGAAAATTTAAAAAACATATTTTTTTTATTATTTTCCCATAGTGGTCCCTTAACAGCACACAGAGACCACAGTCAGTCCGGGGCTGGTTTCTCCTTCTTCCTCCAGATCCCCAGTAAGGCTCCCCAATGGCACAGCTATAGAGTTGAGTACTTAGCCAGGGTTCTAAGCCAAGTCCTCCAACACTCTCTCTGTCCAACCAGTGCTCAGTGTCCCTGCCCAAGTAACTGACACACACTCTCTTAGAGATTTGTTTTACACACACACACACACACACACACACACACACACACACACACACACACACACACACACACACACACACACACACACACACACACACACACACACACACACACACACACACACACACACACACACACACACACACCTGGGAAAAGCTGGCACAGGTTTACTAGTTATACCCCATTCTGCCCAGACTATAAGGTAATTATCACTGCATCCAGAGCCCCTTATCAGCTACTTTAAGGCCCTTAACAAAGGGTGTCCAATTTTACTGTGTAATATTAATATTAATACAAATGGTAGTTTGACCAAGAGCAAGGCTGTTAGGAGTGGCCCACACAGTGTCACCAAATAAACATACAAGTACTCTCAAAACTTAAATATCTCTACACAGATCTTCCAAAATGAAAGGTTTAAATATATTTAATAATAAATAATAAAAGAACAAGAACAAGACAACACTAAATATATACTTACAGTGATATCAGAGTTCAAAACCACAAGAAATATCTAAAGCAACATTGCAGGAAAGTCACAAATAAATAAAGAAAAATATCTAAACTAAGTGTCACTATATTCCTGACTGTATCTAAGAGAATTACCGTAACCTAAGAACTTGCTGATAGAGCAAGGCAGGTGTGGTGAATGAATCTTCTAGCTGCTGTATGGTCCAAGGCATAATGCAGAATGCTCTGTCTTACTAAGAGACTTCTCAAAATAATATGTAAAATATTACTGTTGGGATAGCTTCCAGAATTACATCAGTTCTTGTCATGTGACCCTGGTTCCCAGGTAAAACAACCCTTGATGAAGCTGGCAGCATTTAGCATCCACCTGTAAAAATATACCAGCTAGGGCTTCTCCACAGATCTCTGGCAAATGCTGGAAGTCATAAAACAATTGCATTCCTTCTTGCTTTTAAGACTAGTAATTAGTTCACCCTAAAGAGAAGCCACGGTGGTGCAGCGGTAGCATTGTCGCCTCACAGCAAGAGGTTCTCCCGTTTGATTCTTGGCTGGAGCACCTTCTGTGTGGAGTCTGCATGTCCTCCCTGGGGTCGAGTGGGGTTTGAAAGACATGCGTAGAATGGGCATGCCTTCGTTGAAGGTTGGGCATCAAGCTGGCACCTTGGCACTGTAAAAATCTACTGCCAATCATTAGCGGACTGGAGGGTGACCCCTAACCGGGAAAAGCAGAAAGAAGAACAATTATTTCACCCTAAAGACAATATAGAAAGTTTCCTAGTACAGACATTGTGTTTCTTGCTGCATTGAAATCTGAAAGATAATGGCCTAGCCATAAAGTAATTTAATTTCAGTTATTTGTCTGAAGTTTGCTGGACTGAAGTTAGCCTCCTGTATTCCAGTTTCCACTGTTAAAATATATACATTTAAATAGTTACAATAGTGCATGTACATTTCTGTTCCCTTTCAGTAGGGTACACTGTGGTTACATTTCAAACAGCACTTTGCAAATTCCTTTTCAACATACATGTCTGTACAAGCAGTTTAATATATACATGAAATACAGTTCTAATACATTTGTAAGACAAGCATCTTATATAAATCGTTTTGATATTCACCAGTGACATATAATTATTTATAAAATTTCAGCAAGCTGGGCTGGCAGTATTTCCTTTCTCCAAACTCCCCCCCCCCCCTTTGAAGACTCTAACTAGTTTTTCAAGTGACCCTTGAGAAATGTTGCTTGAGAGGAATGAGCCTATCTGGGAATACATTACCCCATTCCCTGTCATGAGAGCCCATCTGAGTTGGCATTGCTAACCCCATTACAGTGTTGTACTGTCATATCATATGCCTGCAACCCTAAGCTCCATCATAGTAACTTGCGATTTTGCTGGCTGGCTCCCTGTAGTCATAGATCCCCTCAGACTCCTCTTGTCTCCTACTGCAAATACTTAGCACAAGGGCCTCCCCATCATGGTAAGGTTTCATCATGTTAACATGGTACAGTTTGTGCCCCTGCCTCCTGCCTAGCAGTTCTACCATGTAGTTAACATCACTGACCTTCCTTACCACTTTGAAGGATCTCTCCTTAGCTAATTGTGTCTGACAAATATGAGAACCATAACCTGCTGCCCCACAATATAGTCTCTGGCTCGAGCATTCCCATCCATACCAGACCTTTTTCCTGCTGTTGAGCTTCTGACACGTTCTCCTGGGCCAAGCCCATTAGTTCCCCGAGCCTTGTCCTGAGGTTTAGGACATATGCTACAACAGACTCCTTGTGGGATTCACACTCACCCTCCCACTCATCAAGAATCAAATCTAGAGGCCCGCTCATCTTGTGCTCATACAGCAACTCAAAGGGTGAAAAATCTTTGCATTCTTGGGTCACTTCTCAGTAAGCAAACAACAGATGGGGCAAATATTTGTTCCACTCCCTCTTAACCTGGTCTGCAAATGCCCGTAGCAGAGTCTTTAATGTAGAGTTTAACATCTCCACCACACCATTAGTCTGGAGATGTTCTTTAGGTGCTTCACCCCACAGCTCTCACACAGACAAGCCAGTAGGTCTGACATGAAATTGGCACCTCTGTAAATCAGTATGTTTTTTGGGAAACCTACCCTGCTGAAAATCTCTAAAAAAGCATTTGCCACCTTTTCTGCCTCAATGGAGGACAGAGCCACCACTTCAGGTTATCTAGTCGCATAATCTACCACCACTAGGATATACTTCTTCCCTGTGGAACTTGGGGTATTCAGAGGCCCCACAAAATCTATAGCTACCCTCTGAAACAACTCCTCAATCACAGGCAAAGGCATCAAAGAAGCCTTGACCTTGTCTCCTGCCTTGCCTACCTTTTGGCACTGCTCGTAGGTCCTGCAGCACCCTGTTACATCCCTTGAAATCCCAAGCCAATAAAAGTTCTGCATAATAGGTCTCTTGGTACGCTTTATCCCCATATGACCTCCAAAGGGAATGTCATGGGCTATAAGTGCCAGATGGTAGTATATGGGTAGTCCCCTCATCTTCATGGGTTAAATGTTTAACCATTTGTCCCAGTATAGAGATTCCCCCTTTCCTTGAGAATCAAGCACTTTCCTGGCTACCTCCCTCAAGCCTTGTAATGTAGGGTCTGAGAGCCAAGTCTGTCTCAACTCTCTCTTTGTAACCCTTCCCAATTCTCCTTCCACAGGAAGTCTGATATCCTCTGACACCCATGGCCTACTGTCAGCCTGGGAACTACTACGCACCTCTGCCCTTGCAGTCACTCTGTCCAAGGGAACATCAGTACCCACAAGCAGCTGTGGCTCACCTTCAGTCTCACTGCTACAGGGTAGTTCTCTCTCTGAAGTAACCACCTCATCAGTCCTGGCTTCATGTGTGCAGTCTGTCTGAGTACCCCCCAGGCTTATAGACCCACATGTTTGTTTCCAAGCCTGACCGTGTAACTGTATGCACACAAGGTATTGCATCATCAAAATCATTCCCAATCAGGATATCTGCAGGGATATCCTCAAACACACCTACTTGCTTGCTTCTCTTTCCACTCTCCCAATCAAGGTGAACCCTAGCCAAAGGTATTTGGAATGGGGTCCCTCCTAAAACGCTGAATGGAGTAGACTGCATAAGCAAGTAGTATTCCTCTTTAACCATTGCAGGCTTCACAATGGTTAGGTCAGAGGCTGTGTATCTCTTAGCAGTGGCCTGTTTCCCATCTACTAAGATAGGATATAACCTTTTCTGGTAGTTTGGTACCCTTGTTGTCTCCAGACAACTTACCACTGGCATTCTGTCATTCCCACTTGGTGGCTCCCCTACCTTTTATTCACCACTTTGCCTCTGTGGACATCTATATGTTACATGGCCCCACTGGTTACATTTAAAACATTTAACCCTTGATCCTGGCTCTGTACTTGAACTAGTGGCTTCTCCTGTTACTATTGTACTCTGTTGGGGTGGTTTAGACTGCCCACCATGGGTTCTCCTAGATCCATGTTCAGCAGTGGGTATTCCTGTGCAGTGACACCCTGCATGCAAGGTATAGGTCTCCTTTTTTCCCCAACTCATCTGTGGTATTGCATTCCCTATCTGCCAAACCAAATTCTCATGTCCTCAGGCAAAGTGGTAAGAGCTTGTTCCTTCACCAAAAGATCTTCCAGCCCTTCAAAACTGATGACCTGATACCCACTCATCCACCTATGAAAATAAGTGCTTAGTTCAGCAATATATTCACACACACTTTCATCTGACTTGCGCCATTGCTCATGAAACTTTTTTCCATAAGCTTTAGGTATTAACTTAAAACACTCTAATAAACAATTTTTAACTGTATTACAATTTAGGCAATTAGTATCAGACAATTTAGAAACAGCAGTTATAGCTTTACCTTGCAGTTAGGGGGTCAGGAACCGTACCCAGAGCCCTTGGTCACCATTATACTGTTTACATACCCTTTCAAATATATGAATAAAACTATCAAAATGATCACCCTGTGTAAATCATGGAAGACACTTAATGACCTTTATTGCTTCTGGGGTTCAGTTATTCCCTTCCCCATTACCTCCATGACTCTGGCAATGAGTCAGCATTTCCTTTTCATGTTGCCTCTGCTTCTCATTTCCTTCAGCTTCCAGATGTCTCACTCTCTCTACTGATTCTAATGCCATCTGTTTCTCCTTTTCAGCCTCCAAATGCCACAGTCTCTCTGGTGATTCTAGTTCCAACCATTTGTCCTCCAGCTCAAATCTCTTTAACTCCAGATAGATTTTTAAGTCCTCTGAGGCAAAGTCGAACTGTCCATTTTCTGAAAGTAGTACATCTCCAAGACCAGACTGGTTGCCCTCCTGGTTGCTGGTCTGTGATGCAGCTGTGTCTAAGGCTGCAATCATTTCTGCTTTAGTCATGTTGGCATGCACCAGTCCTTTGGTTTGGCACATCTCAGTCAGCTGGCTTCTTGTCAGCTTGCCATAATCCTCTGCTGACATCCTTGCCTGCTCTCCCAGACTAACTAAGCTAACAAATAATAAATAAGACTATTGTGATATAAAACTCTGAATGTCTACCATGTGGCTGCTTGAAAGTACAAACACCTTCTTAATGACCACTGTTTGAAGCCTACAGGAGTTAATTATCTACAACACTGAATCCCAAAATGTGATGTGGTGATCCCACCACTACCAACCAAAATGTGATGTGGATATCCCACCGCTGCCCACCAAATATGATGTGGATATCCCACCACTGCCAAACAAATGTGACATCCCACCACTGGACCAGTAATCAAGAAGCCTCAAACCTCACAACTGGCAACAGTGGGGGATGATCACTGAGAGGATGACAAGTACACACACAGTATTTCCAGATGCAGCTCACTGCATCAAGTGCAATTTCCCTTAAGAGCACACAGAGACCACAGTCAGTCTGGGGATGGTTTCTCCCTCTTCCTCCAGATCCCTAGTAAGACTCCTCAGTGGCATAGCTATAGATTTGAGTCCTTAGCCAGGGTTCCAAGCCAAGTCCTCCAACACTCTCTCTGTCCAACTACTGCTTCGTGTCCCTGTCTAAGTAACTGACACACACACTCTTAGAGATATGTTTTACACAGACACACACACACACACACACACACACACACACACTCACACACACACACACACACACACACACACCTGGGAAAGGCTGACACAGGTTTACTAGTGTAAGTACTCTCAAAACGTAAATATCTCTACACAGATCAGCCACAATGAAAGGTTTAAATATATGTAATAATAAATTATAAAAGAACATGACAACACTAAATATATATATATATATCCACAGTGACATCAGACTAAAAAAACACAGGAAATATTTAAAAAAACATTGCATGACAGTCTCAAATAAATAAAGAAAAATATCTAAACTAAGCTTCACTATATTACTGACTGTATATAAGAGAATTACTATAACCTAAGAACTTTCTAATAGAGCAAGGCAGGTGTGGTGAATGGATCTTCTAGTTGTTGTCAGGTCCAGGCTATAATACAGAATGCTTCGTCTCACTAAGAGACTTCTCAAAATAATATCTAAAATATTACTATTGGGAGAGCTTGCAGAATGACATCATTTCTTGTCATCTGACCCTAGTTCTCAAGCAAAACAAGCAACCACCTGTAAAAATATACAAACAAGGGCTTCTTCTCAGATCTCTGGCAGATGCTGGAAGTCATAAAACAATTGCTTTCCTTTGTGCTTTCAAGTCTAATAATTAGTTCACCCTAAAGACAATACAGAAAGTTTCCTAGTACAGACAGTGTGTCTCTTCCTGTATTGAAAACCAAAAATACCATAGTAGCCAATATGGCCTAGCCATAAAGTAATTTCATTTCAGTTATTTTTCTGATGTTTGCTGGACTGAAGTTAGCCTCCTGTATTCCAGTTTCCACTATTAAAATATGTGCATTTAAACAGTTACAATAGTGAATATACATTTCTGTTCTCTTCCAGTAGGACAGACTGTGGTTTCATTTCAAACAGCACTTTGCAAATACCTTTTCAACACACATGTTTCTACAAGCAGTTTGATATACACATGACATACAGTTCTAATACATTTGTAACATAAGTGTCTTATATAAATCATTTTGATATTCACCAAAGATATATAATTATTTACAAAATTCCATCGAGATTGCCTGCCAGTATCTCCTTTTGACACAGCAGTAACATGCCGATTTATGTTATAAACATGCCAAAAGTTCATGTTCACCCATAGAGGTAGAGGTAAGTCCTTGAGTGTTTAGCTTACAGACAGTGTTGGGAGTGTGTATGAACATGTGTGTGGCTTGTGTGTGACTGTATGTGTGTCTGCCTAGAAGGTTACATAAGAGAGGCTTAGTTGGGGGTAGTTCAGGGTTGTGTGTGTGTGTAGGGGGGGTGTATGTATCAATGTGTGAAAGTATGTGCAGGGATTTTCATACCTCAACATTCCCCTAGACTAATAAGCAAATCATGTAAACCTGGATGCAGATACTAAATACCATGGTTACTCTTGATAGCATGCCTTAAAACCACTTAAAAAGATTCAAATCTTCTAACTTTAGCTATACAACATGTTAGCTATGTATGTCTCCATGTATATTATTCAAATATTAACTAAGTGGGAAAAATACTACAAAATAAAAGAAATAATGAGAAAGGTTTGAACCTTGCATCAGTGCTATAGACACCAGCTGCCTTAACTCCCTACACTTATAAGATACTGTAGCTTTTTGCTACAGCTGTTACCACCAGTGATGGTGCTTGTTTTAAATCCCTGGAGCTTTATTGCAGACAATGACATATCATGATTATGTAAGTTAATGAAGGGACCCTCTGAAATGAACCTGCATGCCTCAAATGTATGCCTTTATTTGGTCTGTTTGATATGTGCTGCACACTAGCCTCATTGTGATTTCCTGACATCATTTTTAAATTAGTTGCTTTCTTATTAATTACATGAGGTTCATTACCAACAACTTTAATTAATTCCTAAAACTAGTTGCTTTCTGAAACTGGTTATCCTCAAACACAGAAACTCACAGAATCCTAAAACAACACGCTGAGGTTGCACATTATTAAAATGTGTAGTATCCATAACTGTCATATTTCATTTCCTAAAGAAGTGAAACCATGTTTGTGACATCTGTACATCCTTGTTCCATATTGAGTGAAAATCTTTAAAGCAGATAAAGGTAGAATTCAACACAAATTCCATTTAACAGATATTCATGGACATAGGTAGCTACAGAACTGCAGATCTCCTGAGAAACATCAACCATGTTCTCCTTTATTGATGGGATAGCCTTACGTCTCACAAAGGCTTGTTTAACCTCAACAAGATCCTGTCTGGGCGTCCTGCAGAGTTCTACAGCAGCAGAAAGAGAGAAGAGAGACTTTTAGTTATTTATGCACCTCTGTTTTGCTTTTTTTGCTGTTTTTTTCTGCTTACTGTACTTTATTCTAACTATTTACTAATCTCTGCTACTTATTTTAATTGTATTCTGTTAAGTATTGTTGTTTGCACTTTATTTGCTTGTTTTAAGTTAAATTCAACTGCATTACTGTTGTAGGCTACACAGTCAAGTGCGTTAGCCATTTTTTCTGCTTTAAATAGTGTTTTTGCAGTTCTAACTGTTGCATTTATCCTTGCTCGTTTCCCACCTTTCTGTAACTAGAATAGTCCAGATTTCAGATTTGCTGATTTCAGGACTGTATTGTGGTTTCTGTGTTGCCCAGACCTTACTGAGATAGAAGAAAGCTTCTCTGCTTATCAGTAGGAGTGGTAAGCTCTGAGCAGCCTGTCACTAGAGGAGTGGTTTTAGCTCAGAAATAGTCTTTTTAGTGGCCATTTTGGGCTACTTCTATCCCTTTCAACTTTCTGTTTAAACAAACAGTTTGCGCGCGTTTGCATGACGAACACTGCCGCTAAGCTAAAGTAAATCATTACCGGTGCCTTAAAGTCTGCTCTTCAAATTTTCCCTTAGACCTTGTTCGCTTTTATCTCTGAGCATTCAAATTAGACCTTTAAATCTAGCACTTGCTCAGAAAATCTTGTAGCATTTATTGCAAGTTCACCCACTGCTACTAGCACTAAACTTTCCATAAAGGAAACAAATGCCACTACTAAATACTTAATTTAAGCATAAACAACTCAGTACTTAAAAAGCTGATGACTTTTCCAGGTATGTCCAAAGTTCAGTTTCCAACGCTTTCTCCCGTTAACCTGGTGAACCTGGGCATCCTGAGGCAATGTAGCAATTGCCTCATATACACAAATAACCCTCTCCTCCTACTTCCAAACACATCCACTTGTGAGAGATGCAAGTACATAGCCAAACTTGAGGCTTTGCTCTCTCAATCCAAGACTGGGTCAGCCAGTCAGGAGAAGAAGGTTAACACACACATTACATCACAGAGAGCACATAGCCCCCCTGTTCGCACACCACTATCACATAGTGACACAAAACACACAACAACTTTCGCGGAGGCTCTCGTAAAAAATCTGCCCAAACAACAGAGACCTCCAAGGCACTAACACAAGCAGCCATCTCATCCAAGCATAACTCACAAGACACATAGCCTGTACAAACAGTGTGCCACTCAAGCTAAGCCCCTAAGGCAGAACAATGCACCAAACACATTAGTCATAGGTGATTCAATTGTAAGGCACACTGACTAACTAAGGAGAAAGTCATGGTCAGCTGCCTGTTGGGTCCCAGGATTTGCCACATAATGCATGCACTTGGATCTCTCCACAGCAAGTACAAATATGACTCCATCATTGTACATGTTGGTGTGAATGGCCTAAGACATACCTCACTGGACTACATGAAAAGAAACATGGAGGAGCTCTCTGATCTTGTACCCAGGCAGGTCCTGGACTATATGAAAAGAGACATGGAGGAGCTCTCTGATCTTGTAGCCAGGTATGACCCTAGCCTTGAGTAGCATCCTACCATTGCCAAGAATGATACCACAGCACAAGCAGAAAATGACTGACTTCAACAATTGGCTAAGATTCTGGTGTCATTCAAAGGGGATCTGGTATCTGTCTGATTAGGATGACATGACAGACAGACCTTGATGCTTTGCCAGAGATGGCCTGCATCTGTCACCCCTGGGATTCCGGATACTGGACAAGGCCCTTGCCACCCCTATAGGGCCTTTTTTAGGCAATGCCCTGAAGATATATTACCACCATAACATCTGTTAGCAAACACATCCTAAGGGTTATGCTACTCAACGCTAGAAGTCTAAACCTCAAAATGCACTCACTCGAGTCACTCCTCAGACTGGAGAACATTGACATCTGTGGAGTAACAGAGACCTGGTTCAAGACTCCTGAGAGCACCCCTGCACTACCAGGTTAAAATGCATATCACACCTTTTTGCCACCAAATCTGGACCAAAGCCCTAAGGGATGTGATGATCGAACCCCCAAAGGCAGAGGTGTATCCATCTTTATAAAAGATGCATACACCTCTAGACTTGTTGCCCAACATAACACATCAGAAATACTTCAGGTACAGTTAACACTGGAAAAAACTGCAGTCCATGTTGTAGCCTGCTACATTTCCCCTACAATGTCCCAGGGCTCCCACTTTGCATTCCTGGATACTCTGGAAAACATCAAAGTCCAGCCTAATACCCTTATACTGAGAGACTTTAACTACCTCTCCATTAATTGGAACAACTACTCCTGCTCCAACTCTTTCATCCAACATTTCCTGGAATTCATCAACTCCAATGCCTTGGACCAACTCATTTTCACCCCCACTAGGGGAAATAACATTCTTGACCTAGTCATTACAAACATGGGGGACCACTGCTCTACTCCTATGATAAACCCCTCCCTGGTTAGATCCAACCACAAGTTAATCACCACTGATATCCAAATTCTGCCCCCACCTCCAAAAAAGGAAACCACAGTGAAAAATGTCTCCAAAGCTAACTTTGAGCTTCTAAGGACAGAAGTGGCAGCTTCACATCATCCATAGAAACAGGGAATGGGAGTATGGCTGCTGAATCATACACCAAGGCACTGTATGAGCACTTACACAATTGCATAGATATGGCCATACCAAAAAGAACCAAGATGCTCTCTCTAAAAAAGGCAAGCCAATCTGGTGGACACCTGCCATTAACAAACTCTACAACAGAAGGAAAAACTGCTGCAGAGAAGGGTAAAATCCAATGACTGGAAAAATTCCCTCAGAAATCTTAGTAAAAAACTGAGATCCCTCATCAAATCCACCAAAACTAGTTATGAAAACAAAATTGCTACAGATACTAAGGACAATCACAATGCTTTCTTTAGTTATGTCAAGAATCTGCATAATAATATGCTAATTTTGTTTGGAGCTACTGCACAATGATACCACTTATACTGAACCAACTGATATTGCCAATATCTCAGCAGTTCAGTACAAATTTTGCAAAAAATATATATTGTAGCAGGATAAATGTTGGTAAGACAAAAACAGGAATAAAATAAATGGAGATACCAAACCAACAGGCTAAAATCCAATTCCTGGGTTTTAGCCTGTTGGTTTGGTATCTCTTCATTTATTTCAGTGCAAATTTTACTCCTCCCTCACCCCCTAAAGGGCCTATCCACATACCCAAGGAATACCAAGTCTCTATTATCATGACTACACAAGTAAAAACCTCACTGATCAAAGCTAAGAACAAGGCTTCCATGGAACCAGATACTATACCGGGTTGTGTCCTACACAATTTAGAAAAAGAATTGGCACCACACCTGAGTGCCCTGTTCAACTACAGCCTCATTTCAGGCTTTGTTCCCACTGAATGGTGAACTGCTACAATCATCCCACTCCACAAAGGGGGAACGACTACTGACCCTGAGAATTTCATCCCATCCGCTTGACAAGCATGATCTGTAAGGCTATGGAATGTATTATTATGGATCTTATAAATAAGGATATAGGGGACCTTCAAACCTGGACCCCATACAGTTTGGGTTTGTGAAAGGCAGATCATGTCTGTGCAATCTGATAGAATTCTTCAAAGCTGTCACCAAAGCGGTGGATGAAGGCAAGGCTGTCCACACAGCCTACCTCAATCTAGCCAAAGCCTTTGACACCATTCCACACTCTGGAATCATTGATATACGCACTAATCTGGGCATTAACCCTTACATCACTACATGGGTTGCAAACTGGCTCACTGACAGACAGAATCCACACTGTGAAAGTAGCTGACTCAAAATCTGATTATCAGGCAGTTAGAAGTAGAGTCCAACAAGGATCGGTTCTGGGTCCTCTCCTGTTTGGTATCTACTTCTCTGAAGTTCAAGCCAACACCAAGGGACTCTGTTTAACCACATTCATGGATGACTGCAAACTGGAAGCTATTATTGATTCTCAAGCTGATGTGGACATCCTACAAAAAGGCCTCACGAAGACCAAGGACTGGTGCCAAAACCATGGCCTTAGGCTCAACACCAAAAAATGCATAGTCAGTCCCTTCAGGAAAAACACGGTACCCACAAACTACCATATCAAAGGGAACCCACTCAACTCTGAAGGTGTTATAAGGGATCTAGGGACACAGGTAGAAAGCAACCTCTCCTTCGACAGCCACATCACCACTGTAGTTAGGAAGTCTTTCTACATGACACATCTCATCACAAAAGTTTTCTCATCCAGGAAAAAAATAAGTCATTATCTCTTTCTACTCATCCCTCATCAGACCTCATCAGACCCATTATAGAATATAATGCCCCATTTGGCATGTACCTCACTAGACACCTCCAACAACTGGAAAGGTCAGAGAAATTCCTCACTAAGAGGATCTTAGAACTCAAACACGTGCCTTATATAGATAGACTTAAACTTAAACTTTACTCCGTCTCATATCACCTGCTTAGAGGCGATCTCTGCTTGACATACAGAGCCATGTCTGACCCAGTTTTACTAGACATGCTTCATCTTAAAATAAATCCCAATCCCTCCATACTACTCGTGCCAAAGACCTCAACCTTATCACCACATTAAACAGGACCTGCTGGAGGGATAGGTTTCTAACCCAGAGACTTTCAAAACTCTGGAATAAACTCCCTACTCACGTCAAGCAGAGCACCTCACTGCCCCTCTTCAAGAAAAATCTTGAGTGGATGTGAAATAGGAAATTCATCCCAGGGATCACTTTAATTGCACTGCTAGATAGGGGCACAGGGAGCTAACGTTTGGTAATGTGTGGTAAGCCAGATGACTGGGAGCACTATTGGGCTAGGCTTGCAATGGCTCCAGGGCCATTAGCCTAGTACTTACCTGTAAACCTATGAATCTAATATGTGTTCAAATAAAGATTGTATAAATGTTTGTAGGAGTTTAGTTTTTGAAAGTTTGAGTTTACCAGACATGCTGTGCTGCACAATAAAGAGCACACTTTTTGGCATCTTAGCTATGTTGATTCTCTACATGCAAACTCGCTGCATAGCAGATGATGGGCCCCATTTCATTTCTCTATTACCAACATTGTATGACATACACTGTACATATTGCATGATACACAGTGTCATCTGTAGCTGTGTCCAGTTCCACTGTATTATCACATCTTAGATAGACAAGCCTTTGTTGTGTATGTGTCATGCTTAACATCCCTTTGTAGATGCATACCATATATATATAGTAGCCAGGATGCTTTTATTATTGTGCCTTGTTTTCATTCAAAGCATGTGAGAGAAACATATCATAGTAACATCCATTTACATGAGGACAGCAGCTTATTTATGCAGCAAGTACAGTGTCTGGCTCCTTGACAATGATGACATCCTAGCAGCTGCATAGCCTGAGCTGAAAATGTTACTACTGCCTACTGCCTATGTGATACAGTTATCAGCAATGTTAGGTGACCAGCTGTCACACAATCCATGCTGTTCCTCTTTGTCAGTGCCTGGCATGCACACTGTTTTGATTTCCTCACAGGCAGCCTAAACACTGCCTTCTGCTTTCAGTCATCAACATTCATTGTCCTTTCTGATGTTGTATTCTTCTCAAGTTGCCCATACTCTTCCATGTCTAAATTTGTAATTTAATCCAACTCTGTAATATATAGGGATAAATCCCTGACTGCTACCAAATCAACTGCAGCTTGAATACTTGCTCAGATGTTGAATGAGCTGGAGGGCAGTGAAAAATGATGAGGTGTAGTCTGCTTGCAAGTCCTTGGGATGTTGCAAAGCTCCATGAAAAATTCCAGACAGAGGACATGGATTACCAGAAGCATTTTGTGTTCCAGGAAGCAATGCATTAGAGGCAATGCCTTTCTTAACTGGGAAACAAATTCCCCACATGTCATCCTTTGAAACATAGCAGGCAAATGTTATGTGGAACTGCTAGTACTTAAAGGTAAAACATCACTGAGCAGGATGAAAACAACTCAACCCTCACCCTTGGGGAGAACAAGGGGACTCTCCTCTTCATGAGATGAACTGCCTGGTCAGGTTGGCAGGAGGGAAACTCAGTGGTCAGTAGGGACTGGGAAGCAAAACAATATTTCCCAATTCATATCTTACAGTCAATAGCCTTATCCTTCATACAAATAATTTCTAATTCATATCTTGTAGTCAGTAACCTTACCCTTCTCACATATTGACATTTGCCTCATATCTACCAGTGTCATGTGACTCATCATGGCTCCAGAAAATCTATTCTGTAATTACTGAAAACCACTTATACTTTCTCGGTTTACAATAAATAAAGACTTACCATGGAATATTTACTTCTGTTTTCCTTCTTTCTTCTCCAAGTTTTCCAGAACAATTTACCTTCTGTGTCATTTTAAAGCAATTCTGTGAAATAATGTGACTCCACACCATTTAATGCTAACAAACTGCATTAGATATTCAGACCAATGACATCCAATGAGTACAGCACAGGTGTAGCTAGGGGTCCATGATGCAGTTACAGGCAATCCTTGTGCAGAATATTTAAATATCCTCCGCAGAATATTTGAAAGGGTAAACAATACATAGACTGCTTTAGACAAAGACACACTCACACACACACGCACACACACACACACACACACACACACACACACACACACACACACACACACACACACACACACACACACACACACACACACACACACACACTCATGCACGAGCACACACATACCAGTTATCTTAACCTAGTATAAGCATGAATGGACAGTATCCTGGGACTGAGGTATATATCTACCACACAAACATCATGAGAATGCATTCTGCTCAAAAAAGGTGTGAAATCTGCAGTAGTAAGCAGCATAGTGCAGGCATGGTGACACTTGAATCAATGGGTGCCATAACACTGTTTCTGTCATTAAATGATAGTGGTATCCAGTAAAAGTGCATGCAATGTATTGTATGTAGCAGATAGTACACAGGGCAAAATATAATCCCTCAACATTAGTGCTATTAGTGTGCAACCTATCCAAAAGTACTCTTAATTAATGGTCACACCCAACAATGCACTTTGATGCTGATAACCACCATAAATCTGGACTGATGCACATGTCAGCTGGAGGTAATAATATCACCAAATTGTGGGGTTTGGGGGAGTGAGTATACTGATGTGGAGCAAGAGCCATGTGCTCCTTTTGTGAGACACTGACCAATGGAAGAGCAATGTCCATTCTGTTAGCTAAAGTATTATGACTAGGCAAAGTGAAAAGATCAGGAAATGCATGCTCAATTTCTGGAAAATTTTAACTGTCTTGTTCCTTTGTAGGTATGTACTGGTGGCTGTAAAGGAATTAAGTAAATGTTCCGTAGGACAAAACAAAAAAAAATTAAGCATTTTTGCAAGGGGCAAACCTTCTGCACCCTCTTAACTTATTATTCTCACTCTAAGATAGCTGCACCTCTGAGAACCAGCTGCAACAGACTCTGATTTTTTGTCTTTTTCTTTGCTGGGGGTCTGTGATTCCTGAAAACATCACAAATATTATATATGCTAATGAAAATGAATCATACTTATATGGAGTGAGCAACAACAAACAAACAACTGAAAAGCTTAAATAAAGGTGATATGAGCAATCTTGCACTGAGCGATAGTATAGAAACTGAGTTTGTAGGGGTTGTGTATGTTAGAACAGGAGCAGGGCAAAGTTTAGTGGATGAATAAAGCAGTCCTGTTGCTCCAGAAGTGCAGATGACATCTAAACACTATAAAGGTAGGTATTCAGTCTGCATGGTATGCAATATTCTATGATATGAGGCCTCAGACCAATCTAACAAGCAGGAGCTTGGATCTGCTAGGAAAGCATGCAGATATATGCTCCTTATTTCTTATTATTGTCATCTCATGCTCATCTCTATATAAAAGAAAACACTAAGTATAAATATAGTGTAGAAAATTTCTGACATTCCTCTGATGAAGAGAGGCTGAGTAACTGATGAAACACAGGCTGTATGGGTTTTACAGACTATTTGCCAAAACCTTCCGGGGTTTGAGGGGAGAAGTGGATTCTGTCTTTGGAATACTGAGATGCTGAACTCTGGAGGCTATGGGGAAGAGTAAAGAAGGTTAGTGTAATACATTAAATATCACAGTTGTAATTATAATGTGACTAAAATGGCAGTTCTGAAGTAATTTCGTATTACAGAATGGACAGGCTTAAATGTCAAACTTGCTGAAAGAAATTAAACAACAAAAGATATATAATGCAATTTTGGTGGAATCCAAAAGTGATCTACCCTTGAAAGGCTAGAGAGGTAGAATGTCAAGGCCCTTGATGTCATTACCACTCTGAAGAGAGACAGGATTCATACCAATATCAAGGCTAAACTGATATGTTGTTAACTTTGTTTAGGTAATCAATTTGAGTTTTAATTCAACAGAAAAGTGAGTTGTGCCAAATACTCCTTGTTGGTTTCTTTAACTCTATCTGCATATTTGCATTCCACATTTTCTAGAATAGCTGTTGTTACTGTATGACAACATTTCCTTTGCTACATACATTAAGTTGTTAACTTGCATGATACTGGATCTTTAACATCCACCTTCCACCACCTCAGGCAGATGCAGTCTCATTTTAACTTCTCATCTAAAGGATGGTACCTCACAAGTATTGTACTGTAATGTCAGTACTATGATATTAACCAAATACCTTGGTCACTGTGTCTTTTCTGTGCAGAAACAAAACAAAACTTTATAGGAATCCAAGCAACAAGTAAAACCTATGCAGTATCAACTGATATATATATATATATATATATATATATATATATATATATATATGTGTGTGTGTGTATATATACACATACATACATAGGTGATGCATTGTTTCATGCAATATGCTTAAAAACGGGCCAGGAAAATCACTTATCTAAGTATGAAAATAGGTAGTACATGCCATGGTACGTATCATCTTAACTTTCTAGTTTTACTAAGACAGTAAAAATACATTTCTCCCTGTTTTATTTTGAAAGTCAATGTTTACAGTTGAAGTGTTTATGCCCTATAAACTGCCCATGAAATTTTTTGAGATCCCTACATCCTTGCTAAAAGTTTTACACAATTTATTTCTGTATTCCTTTAGAAGTGCAAACAAGTAAGACAAACATTTTCTCCCTTTCTCAGTCAGATAGATAATTTTAAAGCTGATATAACTGACCATGTAAGCAGCATCAAATATGAGCTGACTGAAGCAGTAACTGATAATCTAAAAGATCTGCTGCTGCTTCCTGAAGTCAGCATCCTGAACTGTACCACACTGGAACTGAATAAGTGAACATATACTTTGATGAACATAGACATCTACACACATCTATGCATTCATTCCATGCACAAACATAGAGACAGTAATAAAAAGCAATTTGTGTTTATTTACTTCAGATCTGTAACATACTTTATTTTACACACACACACACACACACACACACACACACACACACACACACACACACACACACACACACTAGTGTACTCTGTTGGGGCGGTTTAGACTGCCCACCATGGGTTCTCCTAGATCCATGTTCAGCAGTGGGTATTCCTGTGCAGTGACGCCCTGCTTGCAAGGTATAGGTCTCCTTTTTTCCCCAACTCATCTGTGGTATTGCGTTCCCTATCTGCCAACCAAATTCTCATGTCCTCAGGCAAAGTGGTAAGAGCTTGTTCCTTCACCAAAAGATCTTCCAGCCCTTCAAAACTGGTGACCTGATACCCACTCATCCACCTATGAAAATAAGTGCTTAGTTCAGCAATATATTCACACACACTTTCATCTGACTTGCGCCATTGCTCGTGAAACTTTTTTCCATAAGCTTTAGGTATTAACTTAAAACACTCTAATAAACAATTTTTAACTGTATTACAATTTAGGCAATCAGTATCAGACAATTTAGAAACAGCAGTTATAGCTTTACCTTGGAGTTAGGCGGTCAGGAACTGTACCCAGAGCCCTTGGTCACCATTATACTGTTTACATACCCTTTCAAATATATGAATAAAACTATCAAAATGATCGCCCTCTGTAAATCGTGGAAGACACTTAATGACCTTTATTACTTCTGGGGTTCAGTTATTCCCTTCCCCATTACCTCCATGACTCTGGCAATGAGTCTGCATTTCCTTTTCATGTTGCCTCTGCGTCTCATTTCCTTCAGCTTCCAGATGTCTCAGTCTCTCTACTGATTCTAATGCCATCTGTTTCTCCTTTTCAGCCTCCAAATGCCACAGTATCTCTGTTGATTCTAGTTCCAACCATTTATCCTCCAGCTCAAATCTCTTTAACTCCAGATAGATTTTTAAGTCCTCTGAGGCAAAGTCGAACTGTCCATTTTCTGAAAGTAGTACATCTCCAAGACCAAACTGGTTGTCCTCCTGGTTGCTGGTCTGTGATGCAGCTGTGGCTAAGGCTGCAATCATTTCTGCTTTAGTCAGGTTGGCATGCACCAGTCCTTTGGTTTGGCACATCTCAATCAACTGGCTTCTTGTCAGCTTGCCATAATCCTCTGCTGACATCCTTGCCTGCTCTCCCAGACTAACTAAGCTAACAAATAATAAATAAGACTATTGTGATATGAAACTCTGAATGTCTACCATGTGGCTGCTTGAAAGTACAAACACCTTCTTAATGACCACAGTTTGAAGCCTACAGGAGTTCACTATCTACAACACTGAATCCCAATATGTGATGTGGTGATCCCATCACTACCAACCAAAATGTGATGTGAATATCCCACCGCTGCCCACCAAATATGATGTGGATATCCCACCACTGCCAAACAAATGTGACACCCCACCACTGGACCAGTAATCAAGGAGCCTCAAACCTCACAACTGGCAACAGTGGGGGATGATCACTGAGAGGATGACAAGTACACACACAGTATTTCCAGATGCAGCTCACTGCATCAAGTGCAATTTCCCTTAAGAGCACACAGAGACCACAGTCAGTCTGGGGATGGTTTCTCCCTCTTCCTCCAGATCCCTAGTAAGACTCCTCAGTGGCATAGCTATAGATTTGAGTCCTTAGTCAGGGTTCCAAGCCAAGTCCTCCAACACTCTCTCTGTCCAACTACTGCTTCATGTCCCTATCTAAGTAACTGACAAACACACTCTTAGAGATATGTTTTACACAGACACACACACACACACACACACACACACACACACACACACACACACACACACACACCTGGGAAAGGCTGACACAGGTTTACTAGTGTAAGTACTCTCAAAACGTGAATATCTCTACACAGATCAGCCACAATGAAAGGTTTAAATATATGTAATAATAAATAATAAAAGAACAAGACAACACTAAATATATATATTCACAGTGACATCAGACTTCAAAACCACAGGAAATATTTAAAAAAACATTGCATGACAGTCTCAAATAAATAAAGAAAAATATCTAAACTAAGCTTCACTATATTACTGACTGTATATAAGAGAATTACTATAACCTAAGAACTTACTAATAGAGCAAGGCAGGTGTGGTGAATGGATCTTCTAGTTGTTGTCAGGTCCAGGCCATAATACAGAATGCATCGTCTCACTAAGAGACTTCTCAAAATAATATCTAAAATATTACTATTGGGAGAGCTTGCAGAATAACATCATTTTTTGTCATCTGACCCTAGTTCTCAAGCAAAACAAGCAACCACCTGTAAAAATATACAAACAAGGGCTTCTTCTCAGATCTCTGGCAGATGCTGGAAGTCATAAAACAATTGCTTTCCTTTGTGCTTTCAAGTCTAATAATTAGTTCACCCTAAAGACAATACAGAAAGTTTCCTAGTACAGACAGTGTGTCTCTTGCTGTATTGAAAACCAAAAATACCATAGTGGCCAATATGGCCTAGCCATAAAGTAATTTCATTTCAGTTATTTTTCTGATGTTTGCTGGACTGAAGTTAGCCTCCTGTATTCCAGTTTCCACTATTAAAATATGTGCATTTAAACAGTTACAATAGTGAATATACATTTCTGCTCTCTTCCAGTAGGACAGACTGTGGTTTAATTTCAAACAGCACTTTGTAAATACCTTTTCAACACACATGTTTCTACAAGCAGTTTGATATACACATGACATACAGTTCTAATACATTTGTAATATAAGTGTCTTATATAAATCATTTTGATATTCACCAAAGATATATAATTATTTACAAAATTCCATCGAGATTGCCTGGCAGTATCTCATTTTGACACAGCAGTAACATGCTGATTTATGTTATAAACATGCCAAAAGTTCATGTTCACCCATAGAGGTAGAGGTAAGTCCTTGAGCGTTTAGCTTACAGACAGTGTTGGGAGTGTGCATGAACATGTGTATGGCTTGTGTGTGACTGTATGTGTGTATGCCTAGAAGGTTACCTTAGAGAGGCTTAGTTGGGGGTAGTTCAGGGTTGTGTGTGTGTAGGGGGGGTGTATGTATCAATGTGTGAAAGTATGTGCAGGGACTTTCATACCTCGACATTCCCCTAGACTAATAAGCAAATCATGTAAACCTGGATGCAGACACTAAATACCATCGTTACTCTTGATAGCATGCCTTAAAACCACTTAAAATGATTCAAATCTTCTAACTTTAGCTATACAACATGTTAGCTATTTATGTCTCCATGTATATTATTCAGATATTAACTAGGTGGGAAAAATACTACAAAATAAAAGAAATGATGAGAAAGGTTTGAACCTTGCATCAATGCTATAGACACCAGCTGCCTTAACTCCCTACACTTATAAGATACTGTAGCTTTTTGCTGCAGCTGTTACCACCAGTGATGGTGCTTGTTTTGAATTCCTGGAGATTTATTGCAGACAATGACATATCATGATTATGTAAGTTAATGAAGGGACCCTCTGAAATTTATTTTATTTTTTATTTATTTTACATTTGTTGACTGGGAAAGTCCGACTAGGTTCTACAGATCCTGTTTTCAGCAGAGGCCTGGGGAGAAATGCTCCAGAAGCATGTCTTTAGAATGTGGGAGGAAACCGGAGTACCCGGAGGAAACCCACGCGAACGCAGGGAGAACATGCAAACTCCACACAGAAGGCACCCCAGCCGAGAATCGAACCAGAGAACCTCTTGAAATGAACCTGCATGCCTCAAATTTATGCCTTTATTTGGTCTGTTTGATATGTGCTGCACACTAGCCTCATTGTAATTTCCTGACATCATTTTTAAATTAGTTGCTTTCTTATTAATTACATGAGGTTCATTACCAACAACTTTAATTAATTCCTAAAACTAGTTACTTTCTGAAACTGGTTATCCTCAAACACAGAAACTCACAGAATCCTAAAACAACACGCTGAGGTTGCACATTATTAAAATGTGTAGTATCCATAACTGTCATATTTCATTTCCTAAAGAAGTGAAACCATGTTTGTGGCATCTGTACATCCCTGCTCCATATTGAGTGAAAATCTTTAAAGCAGATAAAGGTAGAATGCAACACAAATTCCATTTAACAGATATTCATGGACATAGGTAGCTACAGAACTGCAGATCTCCTGAGAAACATCAACCATGTTCTCATTTATTGATGGGATAGCCTTACGTCTCACAGGGAGATTGTAGGCTTGTTTAACCTCAACAAGATCCTGTCTGGGCGTCCTGCAGAGTTCTACAGCAGCAGAAAGAGAGAAGAGAGACTTTTAGTTATTTATGCGCCTCTGTTTTGCTTTTTTTGCTGTTTTTTTTCTGCTTACTGCACTTTATTCTAACTATTTACTAATCCCTGCTACTTATTTTAATTGTATTCTGTTAAGTATAGTTGTTTGCACTTTATTTGCTTGTTTTAAGTTAAATTCAACTGCATTACTGTTGTAGGCTACACAGTCAAGTGCGTTAGCCATTTTTTCTGCTTTAAATAGTGTTTTTGCAGTTCTAACTATTGCATTTATCGTTGCTCGTTTCCCACCTTTCCGTAACTAGAATAGTCCGGATTTCAGATTTGCTGATTTCAGGACTGTATTGTGGTTTCTGTGTTGCCCAGACCTTACTGAGATAGAAGAAAGCTTCTCTGCTTATCAGTAGGAGTGGTAAGCTCTGAGCAGCCTGTCACTAGAGGAGTGGTTTCAGCTCAAAAATAGTCATTTTAGTGGCCATTTTGGGCTACTTCTATCCCTTTCAACTTTCTGTTTAAAAAAACGGTTTGCACGCGTTTGCATGACAAACACTGCCGCTAAGCTAAGGTAAACCATTACCGGTGCCTTAAAGTCTGCTCTTCAAATTTTCCCTTAGACCTTGTTCACTTTTATCTCTGAGCACTCAAATTAGACCTTTAAATCTAGCACTTGCTAAGAAAATCTTGTTGCATTTATTGCAAGTTCACCCACTGCTACTAGCACTAAACTTTCCATAAAGGAAACAAATGCCACTACTAAATACTTAATCTAAGCATAAACAACTCAGTACTTAAAAAGCTGATCACTTTTCCAGGTATGTCCAAAGTTCAGTTTCCGATGCTTTCTCCCGTTAACCTGGTGAACCTGGGCATCCTGAGGCAATGTAGCAATTGCCTCATATACACAAATAACCCTCTCCTCCTACCTCCAAACACATCCACTTGTGAGAGATGCAAGTACATAGCCAAACTTGAGGCTTTGCTCTCTCAATCCAAGACTGGGTCAGCCAGTCAGGAGGAGAAGGTTAACACACACATTACATCACAGAGAGCACATAGCCCCCCTGTTCGCACACCACTATCACATAGTAACACAAAACACACATCAACTTTCACGGAAGCTCTCGTAAAAAATCTGCCCAAACAACAGAGACCTCCAAGGCACTAACACAAGCAACCATCTCATCCAAGCATAACTCACAAGGCACATAGCCTGCACAAATAGTGTGCCACTCAAGCTAAGCCCCTAAGGCAGAACAATGTACCAAACACATTAGTCATAGGTGATTCAATTGTAAGGCACACTGACATCCCACTCACTAGACTAACTAAGGAGAAAGTCATGGTCAGCTGCCTGTTGGGTCCCAGGATTTACCACATAATGCATGCACTTGGATCTCTCCACAGCAAGTACAAATATGACTCCATCATTGTACATGTTGGTGTGAATGACCTAAGACATACCTCCCTGGACTACATGAAAAGAAACATGGAGGAGCTCTCTGATCTTGTACCCAGGCAGGTCCTGGACTATATGAAAAGAGACATGGAGGAGCTCTCTGATCTTGTAGCCAGGTATGACCCTAGCCTTGAGTAGCATCCTACCATTGCCAAGAATGATACCACAGCACAAGCAGAAAATGATTGACTTCAACAATTGGCTAAGTTTCTGGTGTCATTCAAAGGGGATCCGGTATCTGTCTGATTAGGATGACATGACAGACAGACCTTGATGCTTTGCCAGAGACGGCCTGCGTCTGTCACCCCTGGGATTCCGGATACTGGACAAGGCCCTTGCCACCCCTATAGGGCCTTTTTTAGGCAATGCCCTGAAGATATATTACCACCATAACATCTGCTAGCAAAAACATCCCAAGGGTTATGCTACTCAACGCTAGAAGTCTAAACTTCAAAATGCACTCACTTGAGTCACTCCTCAGACTGGAGAACATTGACATCTGTGGAGTAACAGAGACCTGGTTCAAGACTCCAGAGAGCACCCCTGCACTACCAGGTTACAATGCATATCACACCTTTTTGCCCCCAAATCTGGACCAAAGCCCTAAGGGATGTGATGATCAAACCCCCAAAGGCAGAGGTGTATCCATCTTTATAAAAGATACATACACCTCCAGACTTGTTGCCCAACATAACACATCAGAAATACTTCAGGTACAGTTAACACTGGAAAAAACTGCAGTCCATGTTGTAGCCTGCTACAGATCCCCTACAATGTCCCAGGACTCCCACTTTGCATTCCTGGATACTCTGGAAAACATCAAAGTCCAGCCTAATACCCTTATACTGAGAGACTTTAACTACCTCTCCATTAATTGGAACAACTACTCCTGCTCCAACTCTTTTGTCCAACATTTCCTGGAATTCATCAACTCCAGTGCCTTGGACCAACGCATTTTCACTCCCACTAGGGGAAATAACATTCTTGACCTAGTCATTACAAACATGGGGGACCACTGCTCTACTCCTATGATAAACCCCTCCCTGGTTATATCCAAGCACAAGCTAATCACCACTGATATCCAAATCCTGCCCCCACCTCCAAAAAAGGAAACCACAGTGAAAAACGTCTCCAAAGCTAACTTTGAGCTTCTAAGGACAGAAGTGGCAAGCTTCAAACAAATGGTTTGCATGCGTTTGCATGACGAACACACTGCCGCTAAGCGAAGGTAAACCATTACCGGTGCCTTAAAGTCTGCTCTTCAAATTTTCCCTTAGACCTTGTTCGCTTTTATCTCTGAGCACTCAAATTAGACCTTTAAATCTAGCACTTGCTCAGAAAATCTTGTAATATTTATTGCAAGTTTACCCACTGCTACTAGCACTAAACTTTCCATAAAGGAAACAAATGCCACTACTAAATACTTAATCTAAGCATAAATAACTCAGTATTTAAAAAGCTAATCACTTTTCCAGGTATGTCCAAAGTTCAGTTTCCGATGCTTTCTCCCATTAACCTGGTGAACCTGGGCATCCTGAGGCAATGTAGCAATTGCATCATGTACACAGATAACCTTCCCCTCCTACCTCCAAACACATCCACTTGTGAGAGATACAAGTACATAGCCAAACTTGAGGCTTTGCTCTCTCAATCCAAGACTGGGTCAGCCAGTCAGGAGGAGAAGGTTAACACACACATTACATCACAGAGAGCACATAGCCCCCCTGTTCGCACACCACTATCACATAGTAGCACAAAACACACAACAACTTTTGCGGAGGCTCTCGTAAAAAATCTGCCCAAACAACAGAGACCTCCAAGGCACTAACACAAGCAACCATCTCATCCAAGCATAACTCACAAGACACATAGCCTGCACAAACAGTGTGCCACTCAAGCTAAGCCCCTAAGGCAGAACAATGTACCAAACACATTAGTCATAGGTGATTCAATTGTAAGGCACACTGACATCCCACTCACTAGACTAACTAAGGAGAAAGTCATGGTCAGCTGCCTGTTGGGTCCCAGGATTTGCCACATAATGCATGCACTTGGATCTCTCCACAGCAAGTACAAATATGACTCCATCATTGTACATGTTGGTGTGAATGACCTAAGACATACCTCCCTGGACTACATGAAAAGAAACATGGAGGAGCTCCCTGATCTTGTACCCAGGCAGGTCCTGGACTATATGAAAAGAGACATTTTATTTTATTTATTTATTTTACATTTGTTAACCGGGCTAGTCTAGCTGGATACATATCCGTTTTCAGTAGAGGCCCGAGGAGAAAAGCTCCAAACAAACAAAATGGTCAGTACATGTTTCAATTACAAGATTCAAGATAGAGTTACAAAAAAGAGAATACAAATAACATTTACAAGATGAAAAAAAATTACATAGATGTTATATTAGACAAAGAACATACTGGAGGTTATACATAGCATTAATTTCACATATGGTAATGGAATATAGACTGGATCACGTATAATCCTCATTACTATTAGGAATGAGAGATTTTAGAGATCTGGATAAGGGAAATGGGCTAGGAAGATGTGGGACTCAGAGGGTATGAGATATGTAGTTAGTCAGGTGCACGACATGGGCATAACCACTGTGTTGTGAGATATTCTTTAAGGTTGTTTTTGAATTGAGTGTGTGAGGTTGCAAGTCTTAGGTAGTTTGGCAGGGAGTTCCACGGCTTGCCAATGGAGTTGGCGTAGAGGGCATCCCCACCTGAGTTCTTAGCTTTAATGGTTAGGATCAGGGTACTGTTGGATGATCGAAGACTATTGAGGTTGGTGTATGGAGTCAGTATGCTGCACAGTGAGGGAGTTTTATCAGGATGGTTGATTATTTTGTAAGCTTCGGTGAGTTGGTTAAGTTTGAGGAGATTAGGCAGTTCCAGCCTGCCAAAGTTCCTCAAGTTAAGACAATGGTGGGTTCGATAAGGGGAACCTGTTATAAATCTAGCAATGTGGTTGTAGGCAAGGGAGAGCATGTTAAGTTCACGTTTATTGAGGAAAGAGAGGACCGGGAAGCGTGAGGAGGGAAGAGAGGAGATGGGTATGGGCAATAGTTAATTTGGTAGAAGGAGTTAAGAAATTTTTAATTCTGTACATGGATCCTAGTTTTTTGTTAACAGACTTTACGGTTTGAGTAATGTGTATGTCGAATTTGAGCTTATGATCAATGGTAACTCCTAGTAATTTGGTACTGGTGACAGGGGTTATGAGGGCCCCATTGTTGGATTTAACATGGAAGGTTATGTTGTTAGTGTTTGGGAGTTCTTTACCTAGGGGTGAGAAGACGTTGGGGAAGAATAGTAATAATTTCGTTTTAGTTGGGTTAAGTAGGAGTTTCAAGTCGGTGAACCATTTTTCAACTAGAGAAAAACAGTGTTGAGTGATGGTTTGGAGATTCGAGAGGAGACGCCTGAGCAGATTAGGGTGGAGTCGTCGGCATATTGGATGCAGGTGGATTTAGGGATGACTGATTGAAGGTCATTTATGAAGATGGAAAACAGAAGTGGGCCCAGTATAGAGCCCTGAGGAACACCTATGGTATTTGGGAGCAGTCCTGATATACTGTTTTGCCACAGGACAGCTTGTTGCCTACCAGTGAGGTAGGCCTTGAACCAGTTTAGAACTAGAGTGTCCAGATGCAGGGTTTCAAGGGTGTTAAGAAGGAGCTGATGATTGACCATATCGAAAGCTTTGATAGGTCCAGAAAGAGGGCAGAGGATATAAGTTTGTTGTTTCGATTGTTATTGATGGAGTCAACAAAGGAAAGGAGGGCAGTAGTTGTACTATGGTGGGGGCGAAAGCCATGCTGGGAGTTGGACAAGAGATGATTAAAGGTTAGGTAGTGAAGAAGTTGTTTGTGGATGCATCTTTCCATGATTTTCGCTATTGGGGACAGTATTGCTATTGGTCTATAATTTGACGTTTCCATGGAGGTACCACCTTTGTGAAGTGGAATGATATAAGAAATCTTCCAGATAGAGGGGATGTTCGTCTCAGTTATAGTTCTATTGATAAGGATTGATATGGGGTAGTCTATTACATCAGATGCAATTTGTAAGAATTCTGCAGGAAGGTGGTCAGCCGCTAGGGTGGTTGGCTTGAGTTTTTTTAAGAGGGTACGTATATAAGAGGAAGAGACTGGCTTTAACTTGAAAGGGGTAGGGGTGTCAACATGCAGTTGGGCGGCAGATGGGGGAGTGGAGGTTAGTTGACTGGCTAGATTTTGGATAGTCTCAGTGAAGAAGGAGTTGAAGGTGTTGGCTACTTCTTCCTGTCCTTTCTCTATCAGTTTCTCGGGGGTTGGGGTGGAGGTTTTACCTGGGTGCAGAAGGTTGTTAAAACCTGCCCAGAATTTCTTTGGGTTGTTCTGGTGTTTTTGCTGGAGGTGGCAGAAGTATTGTTTTTTATCTTGGGTAACAGCTGTTTTAGTGGTGTTTCTTAGTTGTTGAAATTTAGTGCGATCTTGGGAGGTTTTTGTGGCTCTCCATTTATCCCAGGCTTGGTCACGGAGTTTGATTTTGGTTTTAGTTTCTCTAGTTAGCCAAGGTGCTATACGAACTTTGGATCTAATTTGCCTATGTGGGGCATGTGAGTCAAGTATCTTAAGGAATGTGTCATTGAAGTGTGACACACTCTCCTTGAGTGGTAGGGTTTTTAGTATAGTCCAATTGCAGGATTTCAGGTCGGCAAGAAATAGTTGTGGGACGAATTTCTTTTTGTTTCTGATTAGTCTATATAGGGGGGGGGGTTAGAAGTTGGGCATTTATGTTTAATGATATAAGTTATTAGGTGGTCACTGAGGTCACTGGGAAGGGTGCCTGTGGTGTAGTTGTTTGAGTCCCTATTAGTAAGGATCCAGTCAATGATGCTTTCTTTTTGAAGAGAGTTTCCTATTCTAGTTGGGGATAGGATGGTTTGGGAAAAACCATGTAGATTGATAGGTTGTGGAGTTGTATGGGTAGAACAGAGAGACCAGTCAATGTTAACGTCTCCAAGTACTATGGTTTCTTGTGGGTAGCTGGTGGCTAGCCAGCTCAGGGTTTGCTCCAGGTTTTCTGTGTTGTTCCCTGGTGGGATATAAGTTACAATGAGGTTGATGCGTTTTTGAGAGTTTAGGCAGATCTGTAGGGCAATAATTTCTAGGTTAGAGATTATAGGAGGTTGTGTTGGATTCTTAAGGATATTCAGGGTATTTTTAAACATAACAGCTATTCCTCCACCTTTTTTTTTGCACGATCAGCCCTAATAATATTGTACCCAGGTGGGAGGATGTCTTCATTCTTAGTAGAGGGCTTTAGCCATGTTTCGGTTAGACACATAATGTCAGGGGAATGAGTAGCTATAATGGCGTGAAGGTTGTGAACTTTGTTGTTAATGCTTCTTAGGTTCAGATGTAGTATTAGAAGGGAGTCAGTAGATTTTCGGGTTAATTTATAGGGGTTGGAGTCTAGCATGGTGGTGGGTCCTGGGTTAGGGTGAATATCGCCGTCGATGTTTATATGATTTTTCAGGTAAACTAAAAATCTTTGTAATTTAAATAGGATTTTGAGATTAGCTTTGTTATGTGGAGATTTAGGGTAATGAAGTGTAGTGTTGACTATTTTGGGGGATACAGTTTTGTCCTGGTAGAGTGAAGGTGGAATAGAAATGACATGGAGATTGTATTGGGAGTTGGTGTGACGCTTAGGGAAGGGGATACCTATAAGAGTTTGGTTTTCATATGTTGTTAGGAAATAAGTGGTGATGAGAAGTATGGTTATGAAGGGGGTAATAGTGTAAATGTATTTAGCCATGATGGAGATAGGAGAAGGGTAGTGGGAGAGGGAAGAGACTTAGTGTAGAATTTGGTAATGGGTGTGGGCCTAGAGGTGGGAGGAGTTATTGGGGTGTGACAAGGGAGCTTAGGATTTGCTAAGAGGGAAAGTGGGAGGGACTGTTTGTTCCTATAAAAGTAGGGATACTGGGGGCGGGTGGGATAAGGGGGCAGGGAGGGGAGCGGAGCGGGGCATACACCGCCAGAAGACTCACAGGGTCTTAGAGGGAACAGTAGTTAACGGAACTCAGCACAGTGGAGTTACAACTACAGTTCTTTTCAATGATGCAGGTAAAGAGACAGTTTTGGAGGCTTTATAGTACTGAAAGTATTCTGGTGGCAGTGCAAGTTCCCTGAGACTAGAACGCAATACTTCTGGATTAATAAGATAAAAATGATTTGCGTTTACCCTGTATTTTTAAATATTGGTTGGGTTGGAGGTTTTGTTTTCTTTTTGAAGGTAGGTTCTGGTCGTAGTAGTCGCTGTAGTTTGAAGTCCCGATGAGTGCGATTTTGGGTCTTGGGAACCTGGCAGTGTTAGGTAAGAGAGGGGGCTTCCTGGAACACAAGGGAAAGAGATAGGAATATTAGGGTTACTAAGGTTGAATTGGTAAAAGCAGACTAAGACAACTTTTAGTGTTAAGCCGCATACAGTCTAGAGACTGGAGGAGCTCTCTGATCTTGTAGCCAGGTATGACCCTAGCCTTGAGTAGCATCCTACCATTGCCAAGAATGATACCACAGCACAAGCAGAAAATGATTGACTTCAACAATTGGCTAAGTTTCTGGTGTCATTCAAAGGGGATCCTGTATCTGTCTGCTTAGGATGACATGACAGACAGACCTTCATGCTTTGCCAGAGACGGCCTGCGTCTGTCACTCCTGGGATTCCGGATACTGGACAAGGCCCTTGCCACCCCTATAGGGTCTTTTCTAGGCAATGCCCTGAAGATAAATTACCACCATAACATCTGCTAACAAACACATCCTAAGGGTTATGCTACTCAACGCTAGAAGTCTAAACCTCAAAATGCACTCACTCGAGTCACTCCTCAGACTGGAGAACATTGACATCTGTGGAGTAACAGAGACCTGGCTCAAGACTCCTGAGAGCACCCCTGCAATACCAGGTTACAATGCATATCACACCTTTTTGCCCCTAAATCTGGACCAAAGCCCTAAGGGATGTGATGATCAAACCCCCAAAGGCAGAGGTGTATCCATCTTTATAAAAGATGCATACACCTCCAGACTTGTTGCCCAACATAACACATCAGAAATACTTCAGGTACAGTTAACACTGGAAAAAACTGCAGTCCATGTTGTAGCCTGCTACATTTCCCCTACAATGTCCCAGGGCTCCCACTTTGCATTCCTGGATACTCTGGAAAACATCAAAGTCCAGCCTAATACCCTTATACTGAGAGACTTTAACTACCTCTCCATTAATTGGAACAACTACTCCTGCTCCAACTCTTTCATCCAACATTTCCTGGAATTCATCAACTCCAATGCCTTGGACCAACTCATTTTCACCCCCACTAGGGGAAATAACATTCTTGACCTAGTCATTACAAACATGGGGGACCACTGCTCTACTCCTATGATAAACCCCTCCCTGGTTAGATCCAACCACAAGTTAATCACCACTGATATCCAAATCCTGCCCCCACCTTCAAAAAAGGAAACCACAGTGAAAAATGTCTCCAAAGCTAACTTTGAGCTTCTAAGGACAGAAGTGGCAGCTTCACATCATCCATAGAAACAGGGAATGGGAGTATGGCTGCTGAATCATACACCAAGGCACTGTATGAGCACTTACACAATTGCATAGATATGGCCATACCAAAAAGAACCAAGATGCTCTCCTCTAAAAAAGGGAAGCCAATCTGGTGGACACCTGCCATTAACAAACTCTACAAGAGAAGGAAAAACTGCTGCAGAGAAGGGTAAAATCCAATGACTGGAAAAATTCCCTCAGAAATCTTAGTAAAAAATTGAGATCCCTCATCAAATCCACCAAAACTAGTTATGAAAACAAAATTGCTACAGATACTAAGGACAATCACAATGCTTTCTTTAGTTATGTCAAGAATCTGCATAATAATATGCTGATTTTGTTTGGAGCTACTGCACAATGGCACCACTTATACTGAACCAACTGATATTGCCAATATCTCGGCAGACAGGTTCAGTACAAATTTTGCAAAAAATATATATTGTAGCAGGATAAAGGTTGGTAAGACAAAAACAGGAATAAAATAAATGAAGAGATACCAAACCAACAGGCTAAAATCCAGTTCCTGGGTTTTAGCCTGTTGGTTTGGTATCTCTTCATTTATTTTAGTGCAAATTTTACTCCTCCCTCACCCCCTAAAGGGCCTATCCACATACCCAAGGAATACCAAGTCTCTATTATCATGACTGAATAAGTAAAAACCTCACTGATCAAAGCTAAGAATATTCCATGGAACCAGATACTATATCAGGTTGTGTCCTACACAATTTAGAAAAAGAATTGGCACCACACCTGAGTGCCCTGTTCAACTACAGCCTCATTTCAAGCTTTGTTCCCACTGAATGGTGAACTGCTACAGTCATCCCACTCCACAAAGGGGGGACGACTACTGACCCTGGGAATTACCACTCCATCCGCTTGACAAGCCTGATCTGTAAGGCTATGGAATGTATTATTATGGATCTTATAAATAAGGATATAGGGGACCTTCAAACCTGGGCCCCATACAGTTTGGGTTTGTGAAAGGCAGATCATGTCTGTGCAATCTGATAGACTTCTTCAAAGCTGTCACCAAAGCGGTGGATGAAGGCAAGGCTGTCCACACAGCCTACCTCGATCTAGCCAAAGCCTTTGACACCATTCCACACTCTGGAATCATTGATAGACGCACTAATCTGGGCATTAACCATTACATCACTACATGGGTTGCAAACTGGCTCACTGACAGACAGAACCCACACTGTGAAAGTAGCTGACTCAAAATCTGATTATCAGGTAGTTAGAAGTAGAGTCCCACAAGGATCGGTTCTGGGTCCTCTCCTGTTTGGTATCTACTTCTCTGAAGTTCAAGCCAACACCAAGGGACTCTGGTTAACCACATTCATGGATGACTGTAAACTGGGAGCTATTATTGATTCTCAAGCTGATGTGGACATCCTACAAAAAGGCCTCACGAAGACCAAGGACTGGTGCCAAAACCATGGCCTTAGGCTCAACACCAAAAAATGCATAGTCATTTCCTTCAGGAAAAACACGGTGCCGACAAACTACCATATCAAAGGGAACCCACTCAACTCTGAAGATGTTATAAGGGATCTAGGGACACAGGTAGAAAGCAACCTCTCCTTCGACAGCCACATCACCACTGTAGTTAGGAAGTCTTTCTACATGACACATCTCATCACAAAAGTTTTCTCATCCAGGAAAAAATAAGTCATTATCTCTTTCGACTCATCCCTCATCAGACCTCATCAGACCCATTATAGAATATAATGCCCCATTTGGCATGTACCTCACTAGACACCTCCAACAACTGGAAAGGTCAGAGAAATTCCTCACTAAGAGGATCTTAGGACTCAAACACGTGCCTTATATAGATAGACTTAAACTTAAACTTTACTCCGTCTCATATCACCTGCTTAGAAGCGATCTCTGCTTGACATACAGAGCCATGTCTGACCCAGTTTTACTAGACATGCTTCATCTGAAAATAAATCCCAATCCCTCCATACTACTCGTGCCAAAGACCTCAACCTTATCACCACATTAAACAGGACCTGCTGGAGGGATAGGTTTCTAACCCAGAGACTTTCAAAACTCTGGAATAAACTCCCTACTCACGTCAAGCAGAGCACCTCACTGCCCCTCTTCAAGAAAAATATTGAGTGGATGGGAAATAGGAAATTCATCCCAGGGATCACTTTAATTGCACTGCTAGATAGGGGCACAGGGAGCTAACGTTTGGTAATGTGTGGTAAGCCAGATGACTGGGAACACTATTGGGCTAGGCTTGCAATGGCTCCAGGGCCATTAGCCTAGTACCTATAAACCTATGAATCTAATATGTGTTCAAATAAAGATTGTATAAATGTTTGTAGGAGTTTAGTTTTTGAAAGTTTGAGTTTACCAGACATGCTGTGCTGCACAATAAAGAGCACACTTTTTGGCATCTTAGCTATGTTGATTCTCTACATGCAAACTCGCTGCATAGCAGATGATGGGCCCCATTTCATTTCTCTATTACCAACATTGTATGACATACACTGTACATATTGCATGGTACACAGTGTCATCTGTAACTGTGTCCAGTTCCACTGTATTATCACATCTTAGATAGACAAGCCTTTGTTGTGTATGTGTCATGCTTAACATTCCTTTGTAGATGCATACCATATATACATAGTAGCCAGGGTGCTTTTATTATTGTGCCTTGTTTTCATTCAAAGCATGTGAGAGAAACATATCATAGTAACATCCATTTACATGAGGACAGCAGCTTATTTATGCAGCAAGTACAGTGTTTGGCTCCTTGACAATGATGACATCCTAGCAGCTGCATAGCCTGAGCTGAAAATGTTACTACTGCCTACTGCCTATGTGATACAGTTATCAGCAATGTTAGGTGACCAGCTGTCACACAATCCATGCTGTTCCTCTTTGTCAGTGCCTGGCATGCACACTGTTTTGATTTCCTCACAGGTAGCCTAAACACTGCCTTCTGCTTTCAGTCATCAACATTCATTGTCCTTTCTGATGCTGTATTGTTCTCAAGTTGCCCATACTCTTCCATGTCTAAATTTGTAATTTAATCCAACTCTGTAATATATAGGGATAAATCCCTGACTGCTACCAAATCAACTGCAGCTTGAATACTTGCTCAGATGTTGAATGAGCTGGAGGGTAGTGAAAAATGATGAGGTGTAGCCTGCTTGCAAGTCCTTGGGATGTTGCAAAGCAAATGTCCAGGGTGTGGACTCCATGAAAAATTCCAGACAGAGGACATGGATTACCAGAAGCATTTTGTGTTCCAGGAAGCAATGCATTAGAGGCAATGCCTTTCATAACTGGGAAACAAATTCCCCACATGTCATCCTTTGAAACATAGCAGGCAAATGTTATGTGGTACTGCTAGTACTTAAAGGTAAAAACATCACTGAGCAGGATGAAAACAACTCAACCCTCACCCTTGGGGAGAACAAGGGGACTCTCCTCTTCATGAGATGAACTGCCTGGTCAGGTTGGCAGGAGGGAAACTCAGTGGTCAGTAGGGACTGGGAAGCAAAACAATATTTCCCAATTCATATCTTACAGTCAATAGCCTTATCCTTCATACAAATAATTTCTAATTCATATCTTGTAGTCAGTAACCTTATCCTTCACACATATTGACATTTGCCTCATATCTACCAGTGTCATGTGACTCATCATGGCTCCAGAAAATCTATTCTGTAATTACTGAAAACCACTTATACTTTCTCGGTTTACAATAAATAAAGACTTACCATGGAATATTTACTTCTGTTTTCCTTCTTTCTTCTCCAAGTTTTCCAGAACAATTTACCTTCTGTGTCATTTTAAAGCAATTCTGTGAAATAATGTGACTCCACACCATTTAATGCTAACAAACTGCATTAGATATTCAGACCAATGACATCCAATGAGTACAGCACAGGTGTAGCTAGGGGTCCATGATGCAGTTACAGGCAATCCTTGTGCAGAATATTTGAATATCCTCCGCAGAATATTTGAAAGGGTAAACAATACATAGACTGCTTTAGACAAAGACACACTCACACACACGCGCACACACACACACACACACACACACACACACACACACACACTCATGCACGAGCACACACATACCAGTTATCTTAACCTAGTATAGGCATGAATGGACAGTATCCTGGGACTGAGGTATACATCTACCACACAAACATCATGAGAATGCATTCTGCTCAAAAAAAGGTGTGAAATCTGCAGTAGTAAGCAGCATAGTGCAGGCATGGTGACACTTGAATCAATGGATGCCAAAACACTGTTTCTGTTCTTTAAATGATAGTGGTATCCAGCATAAAGTGCATGCAATGTATTGTATGTAGCAGATAGTACACAGGGCAAAATATAATCCCTCAACATTAGTGCTATTAGTGTGCAACCTATCCAAAAGTACTCTTAATTAATGGTCACACCCAACAATGCACTTTGATGCTGATCACCACCATAAATCTGGACTGATGCACGTCAGCTGGAGGTAATAATATCACCAAATTGTGGGGTTTGGGGGAGTGAGTATACTGATGTGGAGCGAGAGCCATGTGCTCCTTTTGTGAGACACTGACTACTGGAAGAGCAATGTCCATTCTGTTAGCTAAAGTATTATGACTAGGCAAAGTGAAAAGACAACATCAGGACATGCATGCTCAATTTCTGGAAAATTTTAACTGTCTTGTTCCTTTGTAGGTATGTACTGGTGGCTGTAAAGGAATTAAGTAAATGTTCCGTAGGACAAAACAAAAAAAAATTAAGCATTTTTGCAAGGGGCAAACCTTCTGCACCCTCTTAACTTATTATTCTCACTCTAAGATAGCTGCACCTCTGAGAACCAGCTGCAACAGACTCTGATTTGTTGTCTTTTTCTTTGCTGGGGGTCTGTGATTCCTGAAAACATCACAAATATTATATATGCTAATGAAAATGAATCATACTTATATGGAGTGAGCAACAACAAACAAACAACTGAAAAGCTTAAATAAAGGTGATATGAGCAATCTTGCACTGAGCGATAGTATAGAAACTGAGTTTGTAGGGGTTGTGTATGTTAGAACAGGAGCAGGGCAAAGTTTAGTGGATGAATAAAGCAGTCCTGTTGCTCCAGAAGTACAGATGACATCTAAACACTATAAAGGTAGGTATTCAGTCTACATGGTATGCAATATTCTATGATATGAGGCCTCAGACCAATCTAACAAGCAGGAGCTTGGATCTGCTAGGAAAGCATGCAGATATATGCTCCTTATTTCTTATTATTGTCATCTCATGCTCATCTCTATATAAAAGAAAATGGGTTGGGAGGGTTGCCTAATGGTTAAGGTGTTTGCCTTACAAACACAAGGTGCAGGGTTGGAGTCTCACAAGGGATAATTAGCTAGGCTTAAAATAACTTGCAAGGGCAGTTAGCCTAGTACTAATCTATGAACTTATGAACCTAAGTATAAATATAGTGTAGAAAATTTCTGACATTCCTCTGATGAAGAGAGGCTGAGTAACTGATGAAACACAGGCTGTATGGGTTTTACAGACGATTTGCCAAAACCTTCCAGGGTTTGAGGGGAGAAGTGGATTCTGTCTTTGGAATACTGAGATGCTGAACTCTGGAGGCTATGGGAAAGAGTAAAGAGGGTTAGTGTAATACATTAAATATCACAGTTGTAATTATAATGTGACTAAATTGGCAGTTCTGAAGTAATTTTGTATTACAGAATGGACAGGCTTAAATGTCAAAGTTGCTGAAAGAAATTAAACAAAAGATATATAATGCAATTTTGGTGGAATCCAAAAGTGATCTACCCTTGAAAGGATAGAGAGGTAGAATGTCAAGGCCCTTGATGTCATTACCACTCTGAAGAGAGACAGGATTCATACCAATATCAAGGCTAAACTGATATGTTGTTAACTTTGTTTAGGTAATCAATTTAAGTTTTAATTCAACAGAAAAGTGAGTTGTGCCAAATACTCCTTGTTGGTTTCTTTAAATCTATCTGCATATTTGCATTCCACATTTTCTTGAATAGCTGTTGTTACTGTATGACATTTCCTTTGCTACATAAATTAAGTTGTTAACTTGCATGATACTGGATCTTTAACATCCACCTTCCACCACCTCAGGCAGATGCAGTCTCATTTTAACTTCTCATCTAAAGGATGGTACCTCACAAGTATTGTACTGTAATGTCAGTACTATGATATTAACCAAAGACCTTGGTCACTGTGTCTTTTCTCTGCAGAAACAAAACAAAACTTTATAGGAATCCAAGCAACAAGTCAAACCTATGCAGTATCAACTGATTGATATATATATATATATATATATATATATATATATATATATATATATATATATATATATATATATATATATATATATATATATATATATATATATATATATATATATATATATATATATATATATATATATATATATATATATATATATGTGTGTGTGTATATATACACATACATACATAGGTGATGTATTGTTTCATGCAATATGCTTAAAAACGGGCCAGGAAAATCACTTATCTAAGTATGAAAATAGGTAGTACATGCCATGGTACGTATCATCTTAACTTTCTAGTTTTACTAAGACAGTAAAAATACATTTCTCCCTGTTTTATTTTGAAAGTGAATGTCTACAGTTGAAGTGTTCATGCCCTATAAACTGCACATGAAATTTTTTGAGATCCCTGCATCCTTGCTAAACGTTTTACACAATTTATTTCTGTATTCCTTCAGAAGTGCAAACAAGTAAGACAAACATTTTCTCCCTTTCTCAGTCAGATAGATAATTTTAAAGCTGATATAACTGACCATGTAAGCAGCATCAAATATGAGCTGACTGAAGCAGTAACTGATAATCTAAAAGATCTGCTGCTGCTTCCTGAAGTCAGCATCCTGAACTGTACCACACTGGAACTAAATAAGTGAACATATACTTTGATGAACATAGACATCTACACACATCTATGCATTCATTCCATGCACAAACATAGAGACAGTAATAAAAAGCAATTTGTGTTTATTTACTTCAGATCTGTAACATACTTTATTTTACACACACACACACACACACACACACACACACACACACACACACATACACACACACGCACACACACACACACACACACACACACACACACACACACACGCACACACACACACACACACACACACACACACACACACACACACACACACACACACACACACATACGCACACACATGCATGCACACACGACAAAACGGTACTCGTACAACATGAGATACTGCTGGATGTTGATAAAGGAAACGGAAACTTGGCAAACTGCATTAATTTACGCAAACGTCATTTAATATTTTATTCTAGCTCTTTGATAGATGGAAGGCACCTCATCGAAACTAGATAACATGGAAGCATTCACAAAGGTAAGTGCAAGCTTGCTTTTAAATATATATATATATATATATATATATATATATATATATATATATATATATATATATATATGTTTTATAGCATGCTAATGCTTTAGCATGGTATTCATGGAAGCAGTTACATAAAACAATGTCTCTAACAAATATGTTTAATATACATATATAGTTTCAGAGATTTTAGGACTTCCCTACTGATTTTATCTATTTATTTTATTTATTTTGCATTTGTTAACTGGGAAATTTTGATTGGACCAGGTCGATTTTCGGCGGAGGCCTGGGGAGAAAAGCTCCAGTATTTAGTTATACAAAAACAATACAGTAAATATAATACACAAATAAAATGTAGTAAACTGATTGCAACATATGTGGTGAACATAGTAATAAAACAAGAAATTGTTCAAACACTCCAAGTAAACAGTGATGTGAAAAATGACTAGAATGACAACAGCAGTTATACATTGTAGTACCTTGGTACAAAAAGAAATATATCAAGTAATTCAACAGGTAAAAGCTTGACTTTTCAATTAAACAAAACATGCAAGTGACCCGAGAGCAAGTGGGGGAGTTAATAGCAGTGTGGGTATGTTTATGTGATACAAGGGCATAACCAGGTACTAAGGAGATATGATTTGAGGGGGGTTTGAATATAGAGGTGGAAGGGGCAGTGGACAAGGCGTGGGGAAGGGAGTTCCAATTTCTGGCAACGGTGTGGGAGTAGAGTGCTTTCCTTGCATTATTATTAGCCTTGGTGATGTAGTGGAGAGATTTTTCACTAGATCTAAGCTGCCGGTTTGCAGTGTAGAGAGTAAGAAGTTTGGATATCGAGGTGGGTTTTCAGGGTATTTGAGAATATTGTAGGCTCTAACCAGCTGGTGATAGTTAAGTAGCTATGGTAGCTCAAGCCATTTTAATTCTTTCACTGCAGTACAGTGATGGGTTCTATAGGCTGAGCTTGTAGCAAACTTGGCTATTTTATTGTAGCATGATTCTAGTTTGTCTAGGTCACACTTTCTGATTTGGGTGAAGATTGGTGCTGTGTACAATAGAGTAGAGAGGAGGTGGCTTTGTGCTAGAGTGACTCTAGCTTTTTGTGAGAGAAAGGACTTGTGCCTGTATAGAGAGACCAGCTTTTTGTGTACTAGTTTTATGGTATGTGAGACGTGGACATCAAAGTGAAGATTATTGTCAATTTATAGTGTCGTAAGAGCTAATAACTGTGATCTTTATGTCTTTTGTCATGCAGTTCTCAATTTCATATTGCTTACACTGTAAAAAAGAAAAGAAAAAACTAATTTCATTTTATTAAGCTCATAAAATATTACGCACATTGAAGGTCATGAAGGTAATGAGTAAAGATCTCCTTGCAATAAGAGTTTAAATAAAACAAAAAACTGCAAAAAGTTTAATTAATTTCTGTCTTAAAACTGTTGGTATGTAGCACAAATGCAAGATTAAGAGTGCAAAGGTTAATGAATGAGATTTCTCAAATACATGCTGTTTCATTTTATAATGAAGATAAAGAAATGCAAACACACTACGTTTTTTTCAGTAAAACATTTGCACACAATGTCCTGCCATCAGCTCCCATGTATTTCTACTTTTCTTTTGTCTTTGCTACAAAGTGTTCAAGTGCTACCAGCTCTAGACACACTTATTCACTGCAACTTGCTCTTACTGTCAAGTGCCCTAACTCCCGACTGCTCGATCCTAGTAAATTACCAATCCCTCCCATCACCAAACCCTATTTAAGTACATAGACCTACCAGAACCATAACTCTAACCCTAAAAGCTCTCATCTCCTTCCTGACCCTACCTATACAACTGCCTAATTGCTCCCTAAACAGAAATCTCCACTCCCCATTTTCTAAACCTAAAGTCCTCGATCACTCCTTAACCCTAAAACTCCCTTCCCACTCCTTAACTCTAAAACCCCTACTCACCCCTAAACATAAAGTCCCTGATTGCACCCTAACCCTAAAACTCCCCTCCTGTTTCCTAATCCCAAAATTCCCTCACCATTCCCTAAACCTAAAACTCCCCAGTTGCTCCCAAACCTTAAACTCCCTCCCTGCTCCATAAATTTAAACCATTTTCCCACTCCAGAAACCTAAAGCCCCCCCCCCCAACAATCAATACCTAAAACCCCAGAGTGCACTCCCATCCTCCTGACAGCTGCACTAACCTTTCCCAAGCTTGAACAGTGTGTTCAGGTGGGGTATAGCAGCTCAGCTTTCTCCCTATACCTGCCACACCTCCCTCGAGCACAATATTGGAGTTTGAGCTTCAAGATGACAGCCATGTGAGCCACCAGTCACCTGAGGACCTGGCTGCAATGTAATAAGATTCAAGTAGTAGGATTATTTAATGTGAGGTCCAAAATTCAAAATTCCAAGTGAGTGCAATCATCAGAGCATTACACCACAATGTGCAACTTGCTATTATACCTAAAAAGCATTTTTTTCAAGGGTTCAAACCCCTCAAACCACAGCATTACTACTTAGATATGCTAACTGGAACATTACTGTACCTCAGAGAAGAAGAAATATTCTGAGATACAACAAATTTGGTATTAGTATACATTTCCATGAAATCACACTTAAAGTCTCACTGTTCCAAGGATCACTCTATTGATCCTAAAACATGCAGGAGGAACCCTTGCTATATCCATTTCAAATTACTGAACTACAAAATTATAGGAAAACATAGAATTTATCATAGTTTAAATCATATTGGTGAGTGAGATAAAATTAAAAATCAAATGCATAACTTTTTTTATATACAAATGAATTATTATGGTTCCACTACTGTAAGCCTGATTGGTAAAACCCAGAAGTGCCACAACTTCAGAAACTAATGTCTGAAACATCCAATCATGAAAAGCTAAACTGAAAGCATTTTTTTTTCAGTGGGACAGGCCCCCATGCACCTCCCAGACTTACATTTACCATGGTTGCACAGATACAAAGAAGGGAGAAATTTCCCAAAGCAAAGGAATCACTACTGGTGCCCACTTATAAATCACACCAGCACTGATCGCCTGTGGAAAATAGTGACTTGCATTCTGTTTCTCGGCATCGTGTCTCTTAGGCATCTAACTCTCGAGGGAAAGTAACATGGCAATGTGTAGATAAATCATGTATATTTTATCCTGTTATATGAAGTGTAGACAAATTATAATTTTTGTCTGTTTCAAGACATGCATCAATAAAACCAGACCAAGCTGGCAACCCGGCCACTGCGAGACTGTTATGAGTAATAATTAATAAAAGGCCATGCTTAAATCTCCAGTGGTAAATAAAAAAATATCATAAAATATAAAAAAAGTAAATGATAAAAACACAGAATGTAGAATGTATCCTTCAGATCAGTTAATAACTTCATTCTTTCCCTAGTATTTTTAGGAACAGAGTATTTAAATACATAAGAAACAGTTCTAATATTCAGAAACATTGGCAGATTAAATCATTTCTGTCCAGATCTATGGACAAAAAAATATACAGCGGGATTCAACAAAACTCATATGATAAGTTTTACCATGTGTGCATCATGCCACAATGCATGCACGGCCGTGAAAAAAGTTTTAGATTCAGTAAACTCCCCATAGTGGCACACAGTGTTGCACACTCACGCACAAATACAGAAACTTTCATGGCATGCATATTACAGCATAAGTAACTGAATTTTATTCTAATGAGCCAAATCAACATGGTGGAGTGATTCAACAACCTGTAAAGCAACAGTGTAGACTCCATGTTCGTGTTGTATATGTATTCCAAAACTTTCAGAATACAGCCACTGAAATGAGTCTACACTGAAAGAAGAGCAAGTAAAAGCTCTCACATTTGTACAGAACTGCCATTAACATGCAACACCACTCATATTCTGACCTAATTACACAGGGTGGATGTTAGAATATCAGTGTACAATCATAAGTCATTTTAAGTGCCATGACATAAATGCAGCTTTGCTTGCCCTCCACCAAATAAAGAATATAATTGTAAGTAATGCAGGCTGCTAAAACATGTAAACCTCCATGAAACAGAGTATTATAATGTAATGTAAGCATATGCTGGATGTAGGTGATGGATTACAGTATTCCTCTGTTACAGCACTGGGCTCCTGTGCAGTTTCCCTGCCTACACGGTTACTAATCATGTAGATTTCGAGCTGTTAGCATGATGAAGATGTAAATGAGGTCAAAACGCATTAGAATTGTTGAATCTCAAAAAAGAGTTACCATGTAGGGATGTTGACTTTGTGTAGGCACTTCCACAGTGATTGTGTTGAATGCATGTCAACGGTGAATGCTGACATGGGGGGTGTCAGGTTACACTTGCAAAGGTGAGCATGTAGGGCTGTGAAGAGTGAAAGTACATGTAAACAGTGCACAGTTCCTAAGTTCTGTGTCATCCTCATTATTTGGTTGTTAAAATGTGTGGTATCTGTCCAGTTTACCCTTTATCTTTTTTTTTACTTTTGCCATTGTTTGTGATGTGGTGCTTAGCACAACCACAAGAAACAGAGGAATGAATAGCAGGTTTCTCTGTATTGTTATGTAACTATTCCTTTAGCAGCACATGTATGTGTTAGGGCTGGAATATAGATGGTTCTGTGTTCGACTACAGGGTGTGTAACCTTTCCTTCACTTTTCATGGTCCATGTTTGAGTGATACCCTGAGAATGGAGGAAATGTCAGTTTTGTCTATGTTTACTTTATTTATGCGAAGGTACGCGGAGGTACACAAGAGTGCGCATAGCTACGCTTAGTCCACTAATGAACAAGTAACAGGTGTATTTAATAGATGCAAGTTATAGCATAAACAGTTGAATTGCATGTTAATCAACCAATCCAATATGCTGGAGCTATTCAACATTCACTCATTTCAGTGGATGTATACTGAAAGTTTTGGAATACATATACAATACAAACATGGAGACTTCACAGCCCTGTTGGACATGCTCCACTTAAAGAAATCCCAATCCCTCCGAGCTACACGCTCTAGGGACCTAAATCTTGTTACCACAATAAACAAAACATGCTGGAGGGATAGATTCCTGTCCCAGAGACTTCCCATACTCTGGAACAGACTACCTATCTATATCAAACAGAGCTCCTCATTAGCACTCTTCGAGAAAAATCTTGATGATTGGATGGGTAATACGAAATTCACCCCGGGGATCACTTCTGTGATTCTGCTTGACAGGGGCACAGGAAAATAATTTTCTTGGGTGGCGAAAGCCAGGGTACCTTTTTGGCTAGGCTTGTATAGGCCCTAGGGCCAATAGCCTAGTACCTACCTATGAACCTATATAAAGTATCCATGTAGCCTACATCCTGTTTTTTCCTTTATCCTTCAAAACCATTGGAGAAGGGACAAGGAAATTTTAACTGACACAATGCTAGGGGCTGCTGCAGTTATTTTACATCTGTATGTACTAGAGGCTGAGGCCAGTGCTGCTGGTGCTACTGACAATAGGTCTAGGCCAAGAAGGAGAAGAGTGTTCAGGCCCAGGGTAATATTCCAGGTGTTACATGAGCTGGAGATTGTACAGTGCAACAGGGTTGACAAGGACGCATTACAAGAACTCTGTGAGCTCTGCCACCGTCAACTCAAAGCCAGAGTCAACTGAGGGAAACCCATCCCAGTGGAAACGAAGGTATATATAGCCCTTAGAATATTAGCTACTGGTACCTTTCAAAGACCTACTGGGGACATGATGGGTGTGTCACAGGCATCAGCCTCCAGGATCCTCCACCATTTTCTGGAAGCTATGCATATACATGCCAGTGAGCACATATTTTCCCCTGTACTTCTGAAGAAAGGGCAAGCAATGTGGAACTGTTTTACCATGTAACACACTACACAGAAGTACTGGGTACCATAGATTGCACACATGTACACATTACCTAGTGAGCAGGGTAGAATCTACATTAATCGCAAGGCAAACTACTCCATCAACTGCCACATTGTGTGTAATGCCCAGGGAATTATCTTGAATGTGTCTGATGGCAGCCCTGGAAGTTATCATGGCTCCCATATCTGGCTCACATCACAGCTGTACCAGATGTTTGGTAGGGAAGACATCCCACAAGGCCATTTACCGGGGGATGCTGGCTATGCCCTGGAACCGTGGCTGATGACACCTATCAGAAGTGCACACACCAATGGAAGAGTGCCCTAATGAGACACATACTCAAACTAGAAACATCATAGAGCGTGTGTTCTGGATTCTGAAGTCATGGTTCCAGTTTCTAGATATATCTGGTGGAGTCCTGCAGTATAATCCACACACATGTACACAGATATTAACAGAATGTGCTATGCTCCACAATCTGATCCTATAGAAACAGCTGCAGTAAGATCAGCAAGGGGAAGGGACACATATCCCCCCACCAGTTCCTAGGTCACCACAGCAACAGTCAGAGGAAGAACCCTCAGCTGCTGTCCCTGTAGGAAGATGTAGACATGTCCAGTATGCCCTTGCTTTGACTAAGACACTACACATAGCACATTCACTGACCACCTATGAACCTAATACCTTTCTCCTACTCACATACATATAGCAACATGGATGCCAGGCAACTTACACAACCTTTACCTCCCTATATCTTGGTTGTGTGCTGCTTACATCAGACAGAGTCAGCCTGTGTGTCAGCTGTTGTATTTGCAAGGTAAGTCCTGAACCTAGAATATATTATTTAATAATATTATGCATATTTTTTCATTTCCTAACTTGGTACAGTAAGCGAGTAAATAGTTGTGGATTTGTACAGAAAGTACCTTAACATGTGACACCAGACACTTATTTTACTTACATTTGTCCATTAGTAATTAGTAGGCCTCAGGTATGAAGATTCACACATTCATACCTCTGAAGAATTCTGATGTTCCCTGCATGGCTTCAGTTTAGCACCATACCTTTGTACTGGTAAATCATTAAAGACAGAAGTTAGAAAGTTATGAAACATATTGCAGTTTCAGACTTCAGACTTGTTTATGCCATAGTGCCTTTTTTAGGCAAGGTCTCGAACAACATTACAGACGTGAAATTAATGAATCAGAACAAAATAAGGGTCATGCTGCTAAATGCTAGGAGCTTAAACCAAAAACTACACTCCTTGGAAGCACTTCTATCACTAGAAGATGCAGTCACAGAAACCTGGTTTAAGGCCTCAGAAAGTACCCCAGCCCTGCAAGGCTACAATGCCATCTACATCTTCAAACTGCAAAAGGAACACAGGAAAACCAAAGGAGGTGGTGTTTAAATCTATATTAAAGATATATTCACTTCATGTCTAGTTAGACTGGGCAACTCCATGGAGTTACTCCAGGTCCAGGTTACAGTGGGTAAGACCCCCATTCAAGTCCTAGCCAGTTATAGATCCCCATCCATGGGTCATGACACCTATGAAGCCTACTTATCCAAACTGAAGACAATCCAAATTTTACCGAACACACTGGTTATGGGAAATTTCAATTATCCCACCATCAACTGGGAAACCTACTCTAGTCCAAATTTGCTAGCACAAAAGTTGCTTGACTTTGTGAATTCAAATGCCCTGGAGCAAATTGTCCATACCCCGAAAAGAGGAACAAACATTCTAAATCTGCTCCTCACCAACAAGTCAAACAGGTGCACTGCTACAATTGTTGGACCCTTATTAGTTAAAACTGACCACAGATCAGTCACCTTCAAACTGACACTAACACCAGAACTCACAAAGGAAGAAATCCGACTAAAAAACTTAACCAAGGCAAACTATACCCTCCTAAGTGAAGGTATAAATACATTCCAAGCTGAAAGTGGTAACTACGCTGAAGCTTACACTAAGTGTATAAACTCAGCTGTACCAGACAGAATCAAAGCCAGAGCCCCAAGTAAAATCAAGCTGCCATAGTGGACTTCCAGCATCAACAAATTCTACAATAAATGCAAAACGTAGCTGTTCAAGAAAACAAAGAGAAGGACCCAACAATGGAAAAGCACCCTCCTCAGCCTTAACAGGCAAATAAGACAACTTGTCAAATCATCCAATAGCTCCTTTGAGAGAAAACTAGCAAGTACTGCCACGGATAACCATAAGGCCTTTTATCAGCTATGTACGTAACCTAAAGGGTAGGACCCAAGCATGTACATAACTGGTGGGCAATGGTATCACACACACTGACCACACAGAGATAGCAAACATGCTAGCAGATAGGTTTGGTAAAAAATTCACTCACTTATCCCTTCCTAGATTACAACAAATCCTCCCCCAAAGTTCCCCCACCTTACAAATCTGAATAGCAGGTCCTGAAAGCCCTGTCCATGGCAAAGAACATGGCCTCTATGGGACCAGATGACATCCAGGCTGTCTTCTAAACAGGCTGAAACATGAACTAGCATCTCCACTAAATACCCTTTTCAATCATGGCCTAACCACAGGGTTTTTTCCTGTAGAATGAAGAACAGCTGGAGTTATTCCCCTCCACAAATGTGGCCTAGCAACAGACCACGGGAATTACAGACCCATATTCCTGACCAACCTCATCTGTAAGGCCATAGAACATATTATTATGGACCTCATAAATAAAGACATAGGTGACCTCCCGACCCTGGACCCTATCCAATTCAGCTTCGTGAAGGGCAGATCCTGCCTGTTAAATCTGGTGGATTTCTTTGAAAGTGTGACCAAGGCCATTGATGAGGGAAAATCTGTGCACACAGCATACCTCAACTTGACAAAGTCTTTCGACACAATCCCACATTCAGGCATTACCGATAAACTTAGCAAACTGAATGCAAACCCCTTTGTTGTAGCATGGGTTGCCAACTGGCTCACAAACCAGACACACACTATCAAAGTGGGTGATTCCACATCAACCAGCAGAGCTGTTACCAGTGGAGTACCACAGGTATCAGTGCTGGGCCCCCTACCGTCTGGTATATACTTCTCAGAAGTTCAGGTCAAAACTAAAGGGTTGTGGCTGACCAAGTTTGCAGATGACTGCAAACTAGATGCAATCACTGAATCCCCAAATGATGTCAGTATACCTAGGTGCAATCATTGAATCCCCAAATGATGTCAGTATACTCCATTTTGGTCTCACACAGACCAACGACTCGTGTATCAGTCGCAGTCTCAAACTGAATGCAAAGAAATGCATAGTCATTCCCTTCAGCACAAACAATGCCCCTTCACACTATCCAGTCAATAACACTACCCTAAGTATCCATGAAGTGGTAAGGGACCTGGGATCATAGGTTGACTGTGACCATAACTTCAACCACCACATGTCTACCATTGTAAGGAAAGCTTTCTACATAGCTCACTTGATTAGTATAGGCATCACTTCGAAAGCAAAAGAAGTTATTACTGCCACCACTCAGCACTTATCTGGCCCATAATTGAGTATAATGCCTCATTCCGTATGTACCATACTAAGCATCTACAGCAATTAGAGAGACTTCAGAGGTTTCTAACAAATGGACTGACTAAAATCCCTGTCATTATACTCTGTATTGTATAGACTTCTTAGGGGAGACTTTTGCCTGGCCTGCATAGGAACCCAAGACCCAAACCTAATGAACTTACTGTGTATCCGTAAATTAAATGGGTCTAGGACTGCCCATTTCAGGGACTTAAATATGGTCTGCAACTTAAATAGAACATGCTAAGAGGAACATCTTTATCTCCCAGCAACTGCCACATCTTTGGAACATGCTGCCAATTCATGTGAAACAAAGCACTTCTAGTACATTGTTCAAGAGAAACCTGGATGAGTGGATGGGGCACTCTAAATTCTTTCCAGGGATAGTGCCCATAACCCTCCTGGACATGGGCAGTCATCATTAAATGTAATCCTGGGTATTGACTAGTTCCTCATTGGTAGTACATTGTGTTGAAACCACTAGGCTAAAAATGACCTCCGGATCAATAACCTAGTAATCTATGATCCTGTATTAACAGTAACTGAGCTATATCCCCCACAAAAGAGGGGTGTACCCTTGTTCCTGCCATTGCAGTAACTTAGGTATCCTACCCCCAAAAGAACAGTATATGCGTGTTTGTGCCATCCAACCCAGATTTCATTTGTTGGCAACTGCATATCATACTATTCCCAGTTAATATCCTCTCACATTTTAAGGCCAATAGAACAGCTTACAAACTGCATGTGTTAAATAACTGATGAAAGATCAAGAAACACACAAAAGCAACACAGAACTGTATATTTGTATGCATAATTATGACAGGTTGTGTGATCACTAACTGCTCTATGTCCAAATATAGTAAAGAGAATTAAATGTACAGATCACAGCTGATGGTTTGATAGCAGTGTTCATTCTGATGCAGTTAGTTGTGTGAAGAATGACTTTTCATTTTGTTGATGCAAAGTTGTTTGTGTGGCCAAGAGGACTAAGGCATCCTTTCTGTTTTCTGAAGCTGTATTGGTGTGAGGGTTCAAATCCTGACGTCTGTAGAAATTTGTGACGTACAATATCAAGTTTTGTTGTGCTTTTACAGATTTTGCATATGTGTTCTTTAATTTTGGTATCTTTTCCTATGTGTCTTCTTTTAATTCCAGTTTTGCACAATGTGCTGAGTCCAAAAAAACAGGTTGGCTAAGCTTATCTTGTTTGTGAGAAGCGCAACATTACAGAAACAGGGGAAACCCAGATTTTCTAGAAAGCAGACACTAAAAAATAGAAAATGGATGCATTCAATTAATGCTTTTAGCCATTGTGAAAAGCTGGCCTGGAGTACAGATGGGACCAGGGTATAGTAGCAAGCATTAGCAATGCAACTCATGTTTGCTCTCTGTTTCCCTGTGTGCAAACAGCCTATCTAGCATGTGTGTGTGCTTTGTTAACCAGCGCAGAAATGCAAGGTTCATTGCACCATGAAATTTTATATATGAAATTTTATCATTGCTATTTATTGTCCATCTCCTTTGTATGACATAAAACTACATGTGGAAACATTGCAAACTAAGGGCACAATATAACTGTATGTCATATATTTACAAGACAATTTGTTTCCCCCAAAACCAGCCCAAACAAACACTACAACACTGGGGTCACATTACTTTTTCCACACATATATCAACCACAATACAAAGTGCTATACATAATCTTGCGTACTCACTCATGGACAGGGCCACTTGGTGGTACTCACAGCCTTCTTCTGCAAAACTCAAACAGACACGTATGCTCAATAAGGGTGCTTGTCTTGTTACACAGCTAAGCTTCCAAACATCCTACTGCTCAGATGACACTATGAAGAAATGTACCTATGCAGGCCTCCCAACTTCTTTTCTCCAACATGGCCTTCCAGTGTCATCTACTATAAGTTCACATGCAGTCGTGCTAAATCAGACTTGTATTACAGCAGGTATGATGAGTACTGTGTTCTGTAATATGTTCCCTTAGATAGATAAGGGTTGTATTCTCATTGCACTCAACTGGGTGGGTATGTTTCTACACAGAAGAGCTGAAGTATAAATCCCACAGTTACCTCTTCAGGGGCATGGATTGCCAGTTTTTCTAGACTTGCACAAGGCTACACATCCATTTCATGCAGGCCTTCCAACCTCTTGTTAACTGCAGTCCTGCCAAACTCAGACTTGGGCCATGGTATGTGTGATAAGTACTATGTTTTTAGTCTGTGTACTTAAATGCATAGGGGTTCTATTCTCACTGCAGTCAAGTGTGTGTGTGTGTGTGTGTGTGTGTGTGTGTGTGTGTGTGTGTGTGTGTGTGTGTGTATGTGTGTGTGTGAGTCTAGACAGAAGAGCAGAAGTGTGCTTCCCCAGTTACTTCTCCAATGGCATGGCTTGCTAGTTTTTTGAGACTTGCATAAGCCTACACATCCATTTCATGCAGGTCTTCCAACCTCATTTCTCCCACATGGCCTGCCGATGCAATCTATTATAACTTCACCTGCAGTCCTGACAAAATCCATCTTGTGCAGTACTGCTTGCATTAAGTGCTTTTTTCTGTTGTGTGTGTACTTAGATAGGTAGGGGTTTTATTCTCACTGTAGTCAAATGAGGCTGAGTTGGTGTGTGTGTGTGTGTGTGTGTGTGTGTGTGTGTGTGTGTGTGTGTGTGTGTGTGTGTGTGTGTGTGTGTGTGTGTGTGTGTGTGTGTGTGTGTGTGTGTGTGTGTGTGTGTGTGTGTGTGTGTGTGTGTGTGTGTGTGTGTGTGTGTGAGCTGTTTCTGGACTTTACAGTGGACATTTTACAGCAGCTTGTGGGACACTGTTATCTTGTCCTCAACAGATACTGTTGATGTCATCATCTGAGTGTTGTCTGGCACACTCCAAGCTGGACTTGAGCCGTGGCACTTGTGTTAAGTACTGTGTTCTGTAGTGTGTATTTAGATAGGTAGGGGATCTATTCTCACTGCAGTCAAATGGGAGGGGGTTTCATATGTGTGTGTGTGTGTGTGTGTGTGTGTGTGTGTGTGTGTGTGTGTGTGTGTGTGTGTGTGTGTGTGAGAGAGAGAGAGAGAGCTGTTGATGGACTTTCCAGTGAGCTTTTTATAGCAGCCTGTGGGACACTGTTATCTTGTCCTCAACAGACACTGCTGATGCCATCATGTATAAAGAATTGTCTATCACACTCAACGTCAGACTTGACCTGTGGCACTTGCATTAAATACTGTCCCCTGTAGTCTGTGTACCTAGACAGGTAGGGATTCTATTCTCACCCCATTCACATGTGAGGGGGTTGGTGCATATGTGTGTGTGTGTGTGTGTGTGTGTGTGTGTGTGTGTGTGTGTGTGTGTGTGTGTGTGTGTGTGTGTGTGTGTGTGTGTGTGTGTGTGAGCTGTTTCTGGACTTTACAGTGGACATTTTACAGCAGCTTGTGGGACACTGTTATCTTGTCCTCAACAGATACTGTTGATGTCATCATCTGAGTGTTGTCTGACACACTCCAAGCCAGACTTGAGCAGTGGCATTTGTGTTAAGTACTGTGTTCTGTAGTGTATATTTAGATAGGTAGGGGTTCTATTCTCACTGCAGTCAAATGGGAGGGGATTTCGTTTGTGCGTGTGTGAGCTGTTGCTGGACCTGAAAGTGAGCCTTTCACAACAGCCTGTGGGACACTGTTATCTTGTCCTCAACAGACACTGCTGATGTCATCATCTATAAAGTGTTGTCTGGCACACTCTAATTCGGACTTGAGCCATGGCTCTTGTGTTAACTACTGTGTTCTGTAGTATGTGTATTTGGATATGAGGGGTTCTATTCTCATTGCAGTCAAATGGGGGAGTGTGTGTGTGTGTGTGTGTGTGTGTGTGTGTGTGTGTGTGTGTGTGTGTGTGTGTGTGTGTGTGTGTGTTTGAGAGAGAGAGAGAGCTGTTGATGGACTTTACAGTAAGCTTTTTATAGCAGCCTGTGGGACACTGTTATCTTGTCTTCAACAGACACTGCTGATGCCATCATGTATAAAGTATTGTCTATCACTCTAAAAGTCAGACTTGACCTGTGGCACTTGCATTAAATACTGTGTTCTGTAGTCTGTGTACCTAGATAGGTAGGGATTCTATTCTCACCCCATTCACATGTGAAGGGGTTGGTGCATGTGTGTGTGTGTGTGTGTGTGTGTGTGTGTGTGTGTGTGTGTGTGAGAGAGAGAGAGAGAGAGAGAGAGAGAGAAAGAGAGAGAGAGAGCTATTGCTGAGCTTTATAGTGAGCCTTTTATACCAGCCTGTGGGACACTGTTATGTTTTCCTGGACAGATACACATCTGTCATTACTCAGTTATACACTAAGCAAAAGAAGCTGCTGCCTACAAATAAAAAAGAGAGAACCCAGAACTGGAAGACTAACCTCATCAACCTAAACAAACAAATAAGACAATTTGTGCAATCTCTAACCCCAACCCTTATTTTCTCTTTTTTTCATGTTTTTTTTATTTCCCTCACAACACAACAGTGTAGGCCTGTCTCATAGGATCCACCTGCTCCAACTCCACTGGCTGTGGCATCAAGGCTCAGCACATCTGATCTGCAACCTGGTAGCACCCCTTGTTCTGCCTCTGCACTACCTGAACCCTCAGGTACTTCTGCCCCAGAGGACAGACCTGTGGTTCCCTCTGGGAGTAGTGGCAGAGGGGGTGATTTTATCACCCAAGAAGAACTGCCGGAGTTGGAGTGTAAGATTGTGTGCTGCATTGTCGGACATGCCTATGCCAGATGGAGAAATTGCTCTCCATTATTGTACAGAATAATTCAAGGAGATGCAGATGTCAAATACTGCAGTCATCAGCACAGTGACATGACAGTTATGACAGTCCAGTGGGAGAGGACTTCATTCTCACTGTCACCCAGCTTGACATGCATGGGTTTGTGAGGTTCACATCCTTACCCCAGCCATGGTGTTCACCCACCTCTTGGGTTCTTCACAGTCCCTGTCTCTAGTCTTGTATGTCCTGTCTCTCAGCAATTGCTTCCTCACCTTGCCAACTTACCTGCCTCAGACATATCTGTGGCCCTTCCCCGACATTCCTGTCTCTCTTCACAAAAAATAGGGAACAAAATGTCCCATGCATAGCTCTCCATGTCAACACATGTCTACTCGATACACTTGATTCAGTTCAATTGGCTATACAACATGATTACTTTTTTGTCACCTCTCTCACTGTCTAGAGGTGACAGTCCAAATTCAGCTAATCATCTGTATATGATCAGTTTTTCAGGGCACAATCTCAATATGCATCATATATTCACAATACATACATGTGTTGTCCATCCTTCTGAGCAATACAACCCTGGGGTTTCAGTACTTTTTACACACATATATCAGCCACACTTAAAAGTGTAATATATATTGCTGTGTGCTCCCTCATGGACAGGGTCAGTTGGTGGTGCTGACAACCTTGCTCTGCTTACTCAAACTTCCAACTATGCTCAGTAAGGGTAATTGCCTTTTTACAGAGCTAGGCTTCTACACACCTAGGACACACTGTACAGTTAGGCTACTGGCATCATATGGACCTATGAATCTATCTACCTATGCAGGCCTCACAAACTGTTTTCCCCCACATGGCCTGCTGATGCCATTGACCTTAAGTTCTCATACAGCCATGTAAAATCAGACTTGTGCTGTGGCTCTTGGTAAAGTACTGAGTTCTATAGTCTGTATACTTAGATAAGTAGTTATTCTGTTCTCAATGCAGTCATCTGGGTGTATGTGTTTCTCTACTCAGCAGAATAGATGTGCTATCATACAGTTACTTATCCAATGGCATGGTTTGCTAGTCTTTTCATACTTCCAGAAGCCTACAAATCCATATCATGCAGCCTTCCAAACCTTTTGTCATCCACATGGCCTGCTGATGTCATCCATTATAAGTTGACCTACAGACATATAAAAGACAGTCTTGTGCTGTGGCTCTTGCATATAGTGCTGTGTTCTGTAGTGTGTGTACTTAGGTAGGGGTTCTGTTCTCACTGTAGTCAATTATGTGTGTGTGTTGTGTGTGTTGTGTGTGTGTGTGTGTGTGTGTGTGTGTGTGTGTGTGTGTGTGTGTGTGTGTGTGTGTGTGTGTGTGTGTGTGTGTGTGTGCGCGCATGTGTGTGTATGTGTGTGTGTGTGTGTGTGTGTGTGTGTGTGTGTGTGTGTGTGTGTGTGTGTGTCTGTGTGAAACAGATGTTACTTCATATTACACCAGCATGCAGGACACTATCACCATATGCTCAATAGACAATGCTGGTGTAATCAGTTATATCAGATTATTGCATATACAACCATCCTACCAGGCAGACATCACCTTAGGTTCATAGGAAGTTACTAGGTAGAGGACTAGTGACTGGTATACTTTGGGGTATGTCTGGTGGGAATAGGGGGGATGAAGTGTTACCCCAAACTGTCTGGTAGCAGGTTGGTGCTGTCCTTAGGGTCAGTATGAGTAGTACCATCCACTACTAGTTGGGTACAAAGCTGAGCCTTCATTTTTGGATGTCTGGCATAGCTAAAGAATGTCTCCTCATTATCTTTAGCTAGGACTGCTACTTTAGATTTGTACGTGGCTTTAGAGGACTTTTCAAGATAGCTAATTTCTTTTTTCAAGCTGTGGAAGATGTCCTTCCTCTGCTAAGTCAGTTCCCTCTTGTTCTTAGACATTACTTTCTTCTACTTGTTGTATAACTTATGTATGCTTGATGCCCTGTGAGGAACTTATTTTGATCCATTTACATTCAGCCAACTCTATACATTTGTATAACTGTGTATAGCAGTCCTTGTTGTCAGTGGTAGCAGGGGCTTTGTAACTCTTTATGGCTTCAGTTAGGAGCCTATAGTTTGCTTTGGAGAAATGTTTCATCATTTCTGCTCTTGAGGGTGTGTCGGGTTTGATTGTGAAAGTGAACAAGACTGAATTGTGTTCTGACCTGACCAGGGGGGGCCAACACACAGGGGTTAGTGCAGAGAACCACTCTTTTGGTCAGTACTAAGTCTAGGATATTCAGGCCCCTTGTGGGGGTGCAGACTATCTGTTGCACAGCATGTGCATTAACAAAGTCCAGGAACTTTAGGGTGAGTGTGTTTCTGCACATATATGACTCCAAATTGATTGAAGGATAGTTGAAGTCACACATGAACAAGGTGTCTGGATATCTAGTGAATGACTCAATTAGGTCCAAGTAGGCAGAGTGGTCCTTGTGGCTCATGGTGAGGGACCTGTAGCTATCAATGATATGGAAGGGGGTTTTACATACAGTTAGTTGGACCTGGAGTAGTGCTACACAGACATAATCTTTGACTAGTCTTGCAGTGTATTTGTCATTAATGAGGACGTATATACCTCTGCCTTTGGTTCTTTCGGGCTCATTTTGATGTGTGAACATGTGAAAGGCATTGTACCCTGCATGGCCAGGGTGCTGTCTGTGGCCTTGAACCATGTCTGTGTGACTGTACAGACATGGGCATATTCCAAGGTAAGGAGTTCTTCCACTGAGTGCAATTTCTGATTTACACTACTTGTTTTAAGCAGCATAATCTTCAGTTTGTCTGTGGTGAATTCTTCTACATTTGGACTTTAGTTGCTCTGACATCGCCTAAAAAGGCCACTATGGGGAAGGCAAGCACCTTCATATAGTACAGTGAGGTACATTTCCAGTCACTCACTGCAACTTGGACTATGACAAAGTCATAATGGTACTTGTTGTTGCGAGACTTGAATGCATGCATGATCTGATGGACCCTGGCACCTGACAGACAGCTGTCTGTGACATTATCCTTGTCTACCCCAGTGACGGGGACATCTGTGTGTCACTATGAAGTCATTTATGAGGAAGAACTTTGGTTTTGAGGTGTTTTGCCTGTGGGGCTTATTGGCGGAAACACTGGTGTGTGTATTATTATGTGTAGTTGACTCTGTTCAGTCTGCACTGTGTGCAGTAGGTTTGCACTTGGGAGGTCTCTGATATTTAGTTAGGTTTTTAGTGAGTACCTTCATGTATGTGAGCTTATGTGCAAGAGGTGAATTGTGTGTGCTGACAACGTTTGATATCTGGTTTGGTGTTTATGCGAGAGAATTGATTCCAAAGTCATAGTATAGATAGAGCTCTCACATGTTATATTAGTTTGCTTTAGCAGTATCTGGTTGTTAGTATAAATGAGGTAATTGTTCTGTTGCCTCAGGATGCCCATGTACATCAGGCTACCTGGAAACACAATGGGAAACTGTCTATCCACTATGGAAGGTATATACTGCAGTAACTAGTGGAGAGTGGGCTAGATGGACTAGGTTTTGGTGTAAGACTAACAAAATATGTTTATTCTATGGAGGGCTAGGGTTACAAAAATATGTCAATGTTTCACAATGCACACCTGAGTTGCTTGCAGGGCAACAGTGCAAGCTCTGAGCAGCAATGGTAAACTGAGTGCAAATACCTCAAAGCACAATGCTGGAATACAAATGAAGTTAAACTATTTTAAACAAGTAAAACAAGGGAAAGGCCAACAGTGTGCCTTATTCCAGCAATCCCCAACTCAGATGGGTTCTTGGCTGCACACTTCTACCACATGGGTGCAGGGATGGTTTTAGTGCTCCAATGATACCAAACAGTCTAGATTCAGCAAGCCTAAATTGAGCCTATGCTATAAAATGCAGAAGTCCTAGAAATCCAAACCACAGAAAATCACGATCACAAAAGAACAAATATTTTAGATAAAGTAGAAATCCAGTAGAATACTCCAACAAGAGTGTACACAACAAACCTTTCTAATGTGAAATGTATGGTCTAGAACACAAGTGCTTAAACCAAAACTAAGACACTTTCAGCATAACAGGCACAATAATCCTTCAGCCAGCAGTTCCCAGCTTAGAAGGGTTTAGGCTATCCTCCCCTGCCACAAGAGTCTACACCACAAACCTTCCTAATGTAAAATAACTGGCGTAGAGGCCAAATGCTTAAACCATAGCAAAGAGATTTAGAACAACAGCCACAATAAGCATTCAACCAACAATTTCCAGCTCAGAAGGGCAGAGGCTATCCTCTCCTCCCACAGGACTGTAGACTACAAATCTTCCAAATGTAAGACAACTGGCCTGAAGCCCAAGTGCTTAAACCAAAAGTAATAGGCTTAGAATAACAGTTACAATGTAATGGGATACCACAACAGATGACAGTGACATGTTTTTTAATATACACACATACATCATGTCATGGTGATCTTGATGAGAAGCCCTGTGGTCTGTCCAACTGCTGCATGTCCCTGGTGAGTTTCCTTCAAAAGATAGCATTATACTCTATTACTGTTCTGATTAATTTGACTACATTGCTGTCATACAATCCTGAGATCTGCATGTGATGGTATGTCTTATGGTGTGCACCATACAAAAGGACTGGAAAACATTAAAGAAAAAGGTTATAAAGTAATGACACACGTTGCAGTTCCTGATTTCACACCCATTACAAGACAACACACTTGAAAGTACTGTTATGATGATGCTATCTATTGTATCATTTGGCAAGGCAAATATAACTGACAGGTACAATTATCAGTTCAACAGCACAAATGCAGATATACTAGGCACTAATGTAGCTATTTACCCAGTGCATTAGACATAAATATTTTGTATCCCTGAATCCAAAACAGAGAAATCAGGGATATGGTCCAGATATCATCACTTGCACAGGGTGCTGGAAGGCAGGAGGCCTAGGCTGACACAAAATTTTGGTGAGTGTGTGTGAGGGAGGAAGAGAAGCAGGCAGGTTGTGTGTGTGTGTGTGTGTGTGTGTGTGTGTGTGTGTGTGTGTGTGTGTGTGTGTGTGTGTGTGTGTGTGTGTGTGTGTGTGTGTGTGTGTGTGTGTGTGTGTGTGTGTGTGTAGGGGTCCTCCATGTGAAAGTGGTGTGTGAGAGTCTGCATGAATACAGCCAAGCTCATTGCTAGCTCTGCATCTTGGTATCTTGGACAGTTATGAGCCATGCATGGCAGAAGAGTCAGTTCACTGTTGTTGCCCCTGACCACAAGAACTGGCTCTGCCTGCAGTTGAACTAGCACCTCACACCCAAGGTCAGATGGAGAGCTTCTACCTGTGTGTGACCAGTGTCTGCTGGACATGCTCCATTCACAGGAATGCCCAAGACCACAACCCCATGGCCTGTTGCATCTGCGTGTGGACTGCAAACTATCCAATGGACCAGTGGAAGTGCTGCCACTATGGGAGCATGATCAGGAATGGTCACATTGGCTCTCAGCACATGTTGTGGCTGATCTACACCCATGGGGATGCTGTTCCCCTCCCACCAGACATTCCATCATAGACACTGCTCATTCCATGACAGGCACCCCTCAGTCCATCACATTTCAACATGTCATTTATCTGATCCTGGTAATTGGTGACACAATGGAGGCAGTCACACCTGTCAGATTGTGCCACATCCACAACTCTGAGCATTTGTCTGGAGTGACTTTCTGAATGTGCCTGTGCCTCCATGACACCCCTAAATATACGTGGAGTGACACAGGAAGAGACACTGCAGTAGGTGGAGTAGGGACAGCAGGTCTATTCTGAGCACCTCTATCAACCATCCTGCATGGTACCTCACCAACACTTTGGCTATGGCCAGACTCAACATGCACTGATGCCACAGTAACAACAATTCCCTGCTCAATGTCATTGTCCTCCACCTATCCTATATCTGTGGGCTCAGTGGACTGGGTAGGAGTAGACCTACTGGCTGTGTCCAGGCAAAAAGAAGGGGATGACTGAACATCAGCCTATGGCCTATATGTCAGATTCAACCTGTGTACACTTGACTAAAGGGAGAAACACAGGCATACATTAATACCTGCACTATTATGGTGCAATATATGCTAAACAACGAATAGTCCTACCACTGTTAAAGACAATACAGCAATGCACACAACAGGCTTAAATGGCAGCTTAGATTACTAGAAATTGATCTGCAGTACTGAAATAACTTGATTTGGCTTACCACCTGCAGGAGGCCTACGTTGATGGATTCCCGATGATCCTGAAAGACGTTAAGCAAGAGGTATGGCCAACATCATCATATTTAACAGTAAGATAGGAGATACTACATGTACTCCTCTAAATCAGCATGGCGTGTTACTTTAACAAGAACGTGGCTGACAACATCAAACTGAGCTTATCACTGTACTGATATTCAATCCTTCCCCCCCAAAAAAAAACACAAGTGACACAGAAGTAACTTTTATTTCAATTGTTTTACTATATGACAGTATTTAACTTGTCATTTAACAAAGCCTATCTGGAAACTCTTACTGGAACTGAGAAGGAGTTGCACCCACTTCAATGACAATGTTGTGGGCCACTCTGCTGTGCATTGCCCTGTGTCAGAAGGTTTACCAGGAATTCCTCACTGGGGTGAGAGGTGGTTCTGCAGCAGACCTACCCCTAGTTTCCCTCTGGTCTCAAGCAACAGCAGCTGTATGCCTCTGTGCAGATATGAACATGTCAGTGGCCCTGTGGTGCACCTTCTCATAAGTACGGCCATGGCCACCCATGGCATTTATGTTATCAATGATTTGCTGCCATATCCTCAGCCTCTCTGTTATATTGGGATGACTTTCCCAGAAGAAAAGCACCATGTTGAAGTAGCACATCCACTACTTTATTGTGTTTTTTGCCACACTGAAAGGGGGTCTGAACCTCAATGACATTTTTGGTCCTAAAACATTTCAGAATGATAATACACATAGCTATCACATTACTACAAATTAATGTGATACCAGATAAAACAGTTAAGGTACACAGTCAGTAGTACCCACTGGAAAAACATAACACATACAACATTCTGCATGTGAAATACTAACAACAGGCAGGATGCAAAACAAGGAGAGTATCAAGGGCAACATATCCTTGTATGTGCCATAACAGTAACTCAACTGTGCTACCCCTCTAAAATAATAATCCATTCTATTTAGTGATATAACAGTAACTTGTCTTTGCTTCCCCCAACCACTAAAGAACAGGAACATTAACCATTTTGCTATTAAAACAAATTGGAAATGCTAAACATACATTCAAAGGATCTGTCCCTGAAACATTTGCACATATGTATCACACATCTTACTATTTTCATGTATTGTCAATCATTTGTACCTCTGAAATGGCTTGAAAAAAATGGTCATGCCATCAGTACACTTCTAACTAATGCATACAGATAACAGTGTGAAAGGATTTGCTTCACATTATTCACATCACAGCAAGAGGTTCTCTGGTTCGATTCTCGGCTGGGGTGCCTTCTGTGTGGAGTCTGAATATCCTCCCTGTGGCTGCATGGGTTTCGTCCAGGTGCTCCAGTTTCCTCCAACATCCCAAAGACATGCAGTAGGTGGATTAGACAATCCAAATTGGCCCTAGGTGTGAGTGTGTGCGTATGTGTGCCTTCTGTGGAAGGTTGGGTGCTGGGCTGGCAAATCAACATGGTAAAACTCCACTGCCAATTATGAGTGGACAGATGATCCGCTGTGGTGACCCCTAACCAGGAAAAGCTGAAAGAAGAAGAAGAAGAAGCATATCTATTATGTAAGTAAAAAATGACAGCATACCTGCTGGAGTTCAATACTCCTCTGTAAAGATAGTTTGGGAAATATTTTGCTTTGATGAACATGTAGCAAGTATCCTCACCATCAGTTTGGCTGGCTACACATTTGCCTTTTTATAATGGAGTAGATTATTAATGGACTGCATCTGCCTAGGCTGTGTTTCAGAGATTCTAATTACAGCATAAGTGGCTGAATTGCATGTTAATCAATCAATCTTGTGGAGTTATTCAAGAAGTTATAAAGCAATCATTTAGACTCCATGCTGTTTTTTTCCTGTGTATTTCAAAAGTAGTGAAGTACAGACACAGAAAGTCTACACAGACAGAATGCTAGGAGTTGTTGCTGCTTAACTCTATTTGTATGTGCTACAGGCAATGCTGCTTCCACCAATAGGCCTAGGCCAGGACAGAGAAGAGTTATCAAGCCACATTTAACTTTTCACAACATACACAACATGGACATTATAGAGTGCTACATGGACACAATACAGGAACTCTGCAACCTTTACCACACATGTGGCTGGAGTGTACTACAGGACTCCACCAGGTATATCAAAGCACTGGAACCATGATTTGAGCAGCTCAAACACACACTCTGTGATGTTCTTAGTTTGTGCGTGTGCCTTATTATGGTGTCCTTCGGTAGGTGTGTGTGCATATCTCATGGGTGACATCATCCACAGTTCCAGTGCATAGCCAGTATCCCCCAGTAAATGGCCAAATGGGATGTCCCCCTGGAAAACATCTGGTAGAGCTGTGATGTGTGGCAGATATGGGAGTTGTGATAACTGTCAGGGCTGCCAGCACACACACATTCATGATAATGCCCTGGGCATGGCACACGACCTGGCATTTAATGGAGTGATACCCCTTGCAGTTGACATAGACTTTACCCTCCTCACCGGCTAGTGCTTTGATGTGTACATGAGTGCAGTCTATGGCACCCAGTACCTCAGGATAGTGTGCTACACAATAGAAGAGACACATACGGGCCCTCTCCTCAGGGATAGTTTGCACATGTCTGTGTCTGCTATGCTATTTCTGACCTTCTAACTGGGCTTTTACAGACCCTTTTCACTTTTTAATTTCATGTACATGGAATTTTTCTGTGTACACTTCAGACACCAATGCAGGGTCTGCAGGACTGCTTATCTGCTCACTGGATCACTCCAGCACCCTCATTTTCATGCAATTCCCCCTGCTGATCAGGTGATTTGCATGCCATGCACACTTCTGTGTTAGCACACTCTTGCACACCCCTCAGCTCCATTTACTGCATTGCACAGCTGCTTGCATCAGTGTAAGCTCCATGTCACTATACCTACATGGACAATTAATCCATGTAGGCTTTATTGAATTACCCCCATTAATACCTCCCTATGCAAAACAAGAAGAATAACAACAGGACTATAGCCTTGTTTATGCCATAACAGTAGCTCAGCCTGGGTCCACCCCCACGAAAGAACATTATACCCTTGCATGTTTCATGACAGGAACCACCCTTTTCCCACCCCCAAAACAGCAGTCGATGCTTGTTTGATTGTGGCATTCAACCTTCCATTAATTTGATGGCAACTGCATATAATATTGTCTCCAGTGAATATCCTCACACATTTTAAGGTAAATTATATAGACTGGCTTGACACTGCATGTCTCTGAGTACTGGTCAGATAACTGATGAATGACCAAGGAACACAGAAAGGTAGGATACAGCTGTATATTTGCAAGAAATAATCATAGCAGGTTGTATGAGCAGTAAGTGCAACACATCCAAATATATTAGAATACATTTACAAATATCAGGTCATGTCTTGAAATCAGTGTACATTCAGTTGAACTGGTTGTGTGAGGAATTATGTCATGTATTTGCTGCAAAGGTTTTGTGGGGCAAATATAGATATGTCCCCCCTCCTGTTATGTGACAGTGCATTCCAGTGAGAGTCGAGATCCAGACCTATGTAGTCATACCTCATCTGTACTAACAGTTTCTACTGTGTATGTCATAGATTGATTTTCAAAAAGAAAAACTGGAAAGGTGAAAAACTCTCAATTTAATGACCAACAAAGCTTTCGGGAATGTCCCTTCTTCAGTGTTCATTCCCGAAAGCTTTGTTGGTCATTAAATTGAGCGTTTTCCACATTTCCAGTTTTTCTTTTTGTTTATGTGATATACTAGAACTGGTGGAAGCAAACTGAAATTGGACTTTATATCTTATAGATTGATTTTCCACATTTCAACTAATTCTCCAATTTCTATACTTTTTTTTCAGATTTTTTTTGGGTCACTGCTTGCACAATGTGCCTCTTAGCACAAACAGCTTTGGCTATGCAGATTTCATTTGCATATAGAGTGGCAGTGCACAAACCACACAAATCGGCCACCCATGTAGCAGGCTAGAGCCAGACAGCCACACACATACACCGGATGCATTCAATTAATACTATTTGTCATTGTGCAAACACATTTCCTGGCAATGTGCACTGTCGCTCAATGCATTTGCGTGATGGTAAGTGAGGCAGAACCCTTTCAAATGTTTCAAATCCAAAAAAGTGTGCAATCCCAGTAAGCGTGATACCTGCAATTGGCAGGAAAACATTGTTTTACATTGGTCTTGAGCTACGATAGGCATGGATGTTGTTCCTGGAGAGTTTTTGAGAGTCCTTGTTCAAACATGGGTTGTCCGGGAGTCCAAAGTGTTTGTTGGACTCGTAGTCAATGAACATGGGCCCAGGCTGTTGCAGAGGGGCTATCTTGGTTCAGAGTACAAGGCAGAGACATGGAGTAGCCTGGCCCAAGCTCTGACTAAAGCTACCAGTATCCCCCACACTGCTGAACAATGTAGGAATGAATATAGAGACCTCAGGAGGAGGAAAATGGATACCCTTGACTGTGAACTGAGGAATGCTAGACTGGGGGCACCCCACAGAAGTGTAAGTGTCACTTACAGAGACTACTTGTCAGAGTTAAAAGCTGGATATCTGGATTGATATGCTTAATGGCATTCTGTTCTGGTCTGTTTTTTTCCACAGCTGTCACAGACAAGGCACTGAATGTGTGAACATATGCCTCTAGATTGGCATGGATGCAAGATGCATGTGGTATATATGCATCCGAACAGTGGATTTATTTTAGCATTGAAAGTTAAAATGCATTAATTTGCTACTTATATAGTTGTATCAAATTGAGCATTCAATAGGAAAGTATGCATGCCTTAGTCTGGAGGGCAAAACAACAGTTCATTATTACAAAGTAGTCATAGGGTTTGTCACTATTGCAAAGTAGTCATAGGTTGTGCCTTCAAAATCCACACTTCCCAAATATATTAAATATACATAATATATTAAACATGTTAAGGTTTCATCAGGATTGTAATGTGACATCAGAGCTGTAAAATAATGTCACCACTGGCTTGCTGTAAATTGTAATCAGAATATTTGGACCACACATATTTGCAGTGTATGCACACATCAGGGATTGCTTACTGCAATCTGTAGTATATTGTGCATTTTTTAGAAGCTGGATATTTGAACAGTAAACAAGGGTATTTGTTAAGAGTTTATATTGTTAAAAGTAATGGTAACAGAATGGGGGAGTACAAAGTGAAAACAAGGCAGGAATGTGCAGGAAGGATGTAGGAAAGAACCATAGCTATCCATTTATTCCAGAATAAAACATACAAATTTGGCTGAGTTTGGACTGTCACCCCCAGACAGAGGGGTGGCCACAACACAATCTGTTGTACAGAGAATTGTAGAGATAATTTGAAATAATCATGTTTGTCATGAACACATGTGCAAAATGGAGTATGGATCACTTTTATGTGGGACAGGTGTCCTTTTTTTTGAGAGCGAGAGATAAATGTTGGGAAGGGCTGTAGGAATGTCTGGGTGAGGTAAGTTGGGTAGGTGAGGAAGCAAATGCAGACAGTCAAGACAAACATGACAAGAGACAGTGAAGCACACATGAGGTGGGTGAACACCATGAATGGGGAGAGGGATGGGAAATCTTGGTCCCATGCATATCAAGGAGGTTGACAGTGAGAATCAAGTCCTCACCCTCTGGACTGTCATCACTGTCACCTCACTGCACTGATGGCTGTAGTGCCTGACATGTGTGCCTCCTATGGATGCTCTTCACTAGGACAGAGAGCAGTAGCCCATCTGGCATAGGTGTTTGCCAACAGTGCAGTGCACAATACTAGACACCATCCCTGGTAGTTCATTATAGGTGATAAACTCACCCCCTCCACAATTGTATCCAGAGGCAGCTATGGGCCTGTTCTCTGGAGAAGAACTACCAGAGGGGACAGGTAGTGCAGGGACAGCAGAGGGGGTGCTATCAGGTACTGCACCAGACATGCTGGACAGTGGTGCTGTAGCCGATGGAGTGGGGGCAGTTGCTTCCTGTGGGACAGTCCTACCTTGCTGTGCTGTGGGACAAAACAAAAAATAAAAAGTAAACAAAAAAAGAAAACAATATACCACAAAAAACATTAAAATAAGAAACACAAAAACAGAAAAGAGGGTTGAGGTGAGAGGAAAAAAAAAAGGAGAACATTAGTAACTTCATATGTGATATACAAAGTATTGATACAATTGTTTAACTCTGTTCTGTTACATTCACTTTTAATACTAAAAACTCCTCTAACAAGTTTGTTCCTTAGTTTTAAGACTACCCAGCTCATAACATCCTTGATGTGTGCATATTTTGAACATATGCATGTTCCAATTATACTGATTACAGATTACAGAAGGTCATTTGTGCCACTGGTATAGGTATGAAGTTAAATTCCAGTGATGAAAACATAACAGTATTGCATATTTGGGAAGTGCAGTTTTTGAAACCATAACCCAGGACTACACTAAAATACTTCCTTTGTCCTACAGACTACTGCATGCATAGTTTTCTTTTTACAGTTTAGAGATGCATGCCTACTGTTATTTGAGAATATGGCGCCATTGCTTTGTACTACAGACTGTGGGCATGCATAGTTTCTTCCACATTTTGGGATATGCATGCTCAATTTGATACAACTCTATTAAATACCACCTAAGTGGTCCTTAACTTTTAATGCTACAAAATTATTATAAATTATTATTATTAAAATACTATTTAAACAGTGCTGTTCTGAAGCATACATACCACATGCTTCTTGCATCCTTGCTAGATGAGGAGCATGGGATTGAACATTCGAGACTCTCTCCTCAGCAGCTGTGGAAAAACAGAACAACATTATGAATACCAGTCATTATTATATTCAGCTTTTGACTGTTACAATTACTCATGAAATTGATGCTTACACATCTATGGAGTGTCCCCTGCCCAACATTCCCTGATCTAAAGCTCTAGGGTATTCTCCTCCTGAGGTCATCAAAATGATGTCTGCATTGATCACCTGTACGGGGATACCTGTTGCACAGGTTAAGGCCCTGGCAACACTATTTCAGGATTCAGATTTATATTCTGAGCCAGAATCATCCCACTGCAGCAACTTGGGCCCATGTTCTCTAACTAGGAGTCCAACAAAAATATTGGACTCCTGGATACCCCAATGCTGCATCTGAAAGCACACACCCTTCTCCAGCAACTCCAGACATACATGCAATATTTCAAGCTCAATGTCTAGTGAGCATTTCCCTCCAATTACAGTTTATATGTTGCAGTTTCCTGCCTATTCTACATCTCTCTTTTACTGAGAGTTTGCTCATTTTGAATTTTCAACATTTAAATATGTTACACATTGCTTACCATCACACAAACACAGTAGGCAAGGGTTCAAAATGCCAGGCATCATGTTTGCATGATAGTAAGCAGAGCTCAACACTGGTGAACAATTGAATTTCTAGCTTATTAGGTATACAAGCATTTGGCTAAATGGGCTAGTTAAATTTACCATATACATAACTTCTTTTCCACTTGTCGCTATTACAAGAAGGTTGTAAAAACAGTTGTGTATCTTGCACTTCATTGTTATAATCTGCAATCACACAACAGTAAAATAAAACTTGCATACCCTGTACTAGAACCCCATACCATCTGCACTCCACCACTATACTTAACACCTGCTGCCATGGGATTAGTGAGATGTTATCTGCTATCTTAGTAGTTATTGTAAGGTTCTTGCTGTTAACAGTAGCACAATACAGCTTACCATGTTTGCACAATGCAGAATATTAATTGAATGCATCCAGTTCATATGTGTTGCTGTCTGGGTCTTGTCTACAACCTGAGTGGTCCATTTCCCCAGTTTGTGTGCTGCTGCACTACACGCAAACCAGGTAAACACAGCTAAACCTGTTTATGCCAAGTGGTACATCACACAAACACTTGCAATAAAAAAAAATAAAAAAGGGTAAAACTAATTAAAACACAAAAAGCAGACTGTCCACAGTTTTGCAGAATGTCCAGATATTTGCATCATATGATCTTTTCCTTGTAAAATGAGTGGTTTGTTGTGAAATCACTGAAGATTACAGTCAATATATCATGACATACATTTGTGTTCCATAGTTCATATCTTTCAAACAATGCATTCTTGCCCTTTATCCTGGAATGATCCATAATCACTATACAGGTTTCACAGCCAGTAACACTGGGGAGAGCCACAGAACCTTCTGTACATGTGCCATGCATCATTAATATTCATGGAGCGAGACTGTGGGATGCCATGCAATGCGCAGTATCTCATACGAGAATACACTACATGTAGGCTCTGTGTGATACCTACATGGAGTTTATTGAATCTGGCAGAATATCATTCAAAAAACTCATGCTAATGCAATATCTGATATTCTGTCAACTTTCTAAACTTGAATTAGCAATATTTAAAATCTGACCCTGATTTTGGGCCTTTGTCTCCTATTTACTTATTTGACATTTGTTGACTGGAGTAGTCTAACTGAGCTACTGCCCTTTTTCAGTGGAGGCCTAGGTAGAATAGCGCCACACTACAACATTATCAACAATTATATAACAAATATAAAGGCTTCAAAGTATAAAATGATTATGCAACAGCTGACTTTGTCCAATTTTTTTTTTTTTTTTTTGCTCTATGAGGTTGAGAGGTATGCATTACTTGTGCTATGTAAAGTACAAAGGGAAAATAAAATCAGACTCAATGCTTAAATCCTCTGAGAAAAATCTATCAAAAGCAGATGTTCAAATCTTGGGAATTCAAGTTAAGAATAGCTGTTAAGTAATATTACAGTTTAATTCTTATTTAAATTTTTAGGATGTCCATAGAAAAGAATGCCTCAGTGGAACTAATCCAGTGTGAAGATAACTTATCCAAAGGGCACTGGTTTTACTTTTATAAATGTTATATCTGAGTATTTCCCAAAAGTTAGTTAACTACTCAAAAATTAAGCCTACTTTTGTATCTGGATCGACAAAATATACTGAGGACATTAGTGAATAATGACAACTTCTAGTGCTTCCCTTTGTGTTTATAATTTTTTGTTTTGACTACTTTAATCTTTCTGTCAGCCATGTAGCATGCCTCTGGTTAATTCAGTGAGACAGAAAGCCTTGTTGTTATCTTCACATGAGCAGATGATCCTAAGTAGATAGCGTGCAGCAGACTAATAAAGCCTAGACTGAAGTCAGATCTCCATAAAATGTTATTTAATATAGTACTGTGTTACAAAGCTATGTCTTTATATAGCATCAAAACTGGTTGTCAAAGGTGTACAATCTTTCCATGTAGCATCATTAATTAAAGTTACATGTTTGATTAATTTACTAAATATATTCATGAACAATACTAAACTAATCCAAGTTTATTAGAGTCTGGAGATATCTAGCAATTCTTTTGTCCAAAATAGCTCTAAAAATTGAAATTGTTGTTAAGACTCAAGACGGGTCTCTATAACCCAGACAAACAAGGGTCTCATCCTTCCTTAGGCAGGGCTATTATTATAACTTGTTTCTAGCTAGGGGGAAAGATTCAAATTTAACTAGACAATTATCTAAAGCAATATACTGTGAGAAAGGCATATCCCCAGGTCTGACTTAAATTTTAGTGAGAATGCAGTCTGGTTCCAGTCATTAGCTCCTCCAATTCTTTTAGATTAACTTAACTTCTTTTTGAAAAATGTTGTAGAACAAAATGTCAGACCGAGTAGGATATTATGATGGTTGCAAAATACCTTGTAAACTATACTCAATATACCACTCATTACATATTCCTTCTTCTGTTGAGTACAACTGTTGATAACAGCACTTTAAATTGTTCAATACCTACTCCAGGCTTCTGGAAATGTTAGATTAGGATCCCAAATCTTCATTGCCATACAGTCTGCAGACTACTGTTGCAGACATGACTAAGAAGAACCTTCAAAGTATCTTAATTCCAAAGTCCTTTTACCATAGTATATTTCATAGTGTAACAATGTTTCATTGTAAACCTTTATTTAAGCCATCCATTTAAACTTTTCTGGATCAGCTCATGAAGTTACGGACTGTGAACTGAAAAATTCTTACTTTAAGTCCTATAAACAAAAAAATATTGTTTAATTCTTGAACATATTGAAGTATTTAGTACAAACAAAATCAATACTAAGTCTTCCATCAGACCTACCCCATTCTGAATGAATACTCTAGCAAGTATCAAAGATCTTCCACTTACAAAAATACATTATTTTCCTTCCTGTATCTAGGCAAGTCAGTTTTAAAAAGCTGCAGCCTCGGGTACAAATCAGCATGATGAGAGATCAGAATGGGTATATTAATAAAGTTCTCAGTCAGATATAAATCCTTTCTAAAAATGAGGATTTTGTATGAATAGCCAGTAGAAACTGGTAAAGTGAGTAACAAAAGCAAGTGCAGACAAAATGCCTTGGGGTAAATTCCTTGTGTTCAACTACACCCCTCTTCCTAACAACATGCCTAGAAATTTACAGTTCTTCACATTCCAGGACAGACCTAAACTTCATCAGGTCCAAAAAGAGCATTACACCTTCTTGACCATGTAATGTATACCATCTAGAAACTTATCTAATCCCTTTGTATGAAGGTCCATTCTGTTCCATACCAGTGAGATGTAAGCATATATATACTAAAGTATATGCACTCTATAAGACCTTCACACTTAACATCTGTCTCAGTTCTCTCAAGATGAAGGGTACACTATTAAGAAACTGAAAACCTCTTTTTACTTCCCTTGTGCACAACTGAAAAACAGAAAATAGTATATCAAAGTTTTTTTTTTGCACTGTCTTGATTACTATCTTACATTATTAAGTAAATACATTAGAATGCTCGGCAGGGCTAATTAGCCAATTAACTTCACAATAAAAGACTAAATGGATGAATCAGCAGTTAGATCCAGCTGTGTTAAAACAAAGCACCATTTTTTAAAAAAATATATATGTCATACCCATCCAGCTGGCAAACAAGCCAAAGTAAATGCAAACATGTAGAACACAACAAAATATGTAAACATTGTAACTTCGAAGTTATGTACAAACTCACATATGAATCCCTTTCAAGAAGAGAGTGCAAAGCGTCTGATAAAAGGGAGAATAAATTGTCTGCATGCAGCAGAAAATGCCACAAAAAGAATAAGAATTATTTTTATTCCCAGCATTTTGACACTGCATATGTGTGCCCAGTCTCCTGTATAGTGAAACAAAACATCAAACACGCTCTGTATGTGTTCTTTTGTCTACCTCATTGTCATAATCACCCTCAGTCTAAAACAATGTTGTCAATCAAAGTACTTTGATCTTTTTTCTATAAACCAAATAACAAGCAATTCCAGAAAGGTTGTATCCTCACTTATAGTAATAATGCGGAGACTATGAGGCAAATTTTATTTAAGAACTGGAAGAATTTTGACATAGCTAGTATGGACTTGCATAGGATTAGAAGGGCCCCAACAGTGATTTTTAGAAAGGACTGGAACATCAAGAAGTGTTTAGAATGGAGCAGTGTATATAGGACATCCACTCTACATACCAGGAGAATATCCTAGTACAGCCCTAAACTCAAAACTTAACTAAAATGTAATTTTTAAAGCAAAAAGACTTTGAAGGCTATCAAAATAAGGTAACATTTACACTTGGGAAACAAAAATACACAGTACATATTGTACAATAAGACAATACAGCTTTAACCAGGGAAGGAGAAGTTAAAAAAAAGCAATTTGCAGTCGGGGTCTATCATAAAAACTGCAGATTGTATAATTAATTTTTTGTCTAATCTGGATATTAAACTGAATCTGCTGATATTTCAACTCTGAATAAATACTTGCAGATATCACAATATTTTCCTGACAGCTGTATCTGGAATATTGGTTCAGTATACATGCTGCTCATATCAATGTTGTTAAAAATTTCTAACAAGAGTTTTTGGTGACTGTCAAAATCAGGTATCATTTAAAAAAAACACAATACATTTTGCAGAAGACAATACTATTTTTAACAGAGGCAAGATTAAGAAAAAGTGAAAGAAATTTGCCATCAAGGTCCATCCTGAAAATACCATTTCCTCCCATATGCATGGATTTTTTATGTCCCACTTTGAAAAATTACTTTATATATTTTCAAATAACAATCCATTTTTTGCTCACCTTGAAAAATAGTCCTATTGAATTTCTATCATGTGACTTCACTAACTGCATTTAATTCACACTTCGGTGTTCATTGATATAACATTGAAGATACTGAAAATATAGTCTTATTATTGATGTTATGGAGTGATGACTTATATGTAAAGTCTGTTAATGTACTTTGGTGCTGGAGATTGTTCCTTTTGGCTAGACATTGCATTTTTGATGTCTATACACAGTTTGTGCATCTGTTCATGGTTTGATTATACAATCTGCCTTAGTAGAGGGAAATCCTAATACTCATAAGTGCATTATGGTAGCAGCTAAGTAAGCAGCAGTGATATGGGGTTTTATAGGTCTGTACATTAATCACACAGAGGTCACATAAGTATTATGTAACCCAAAATAAGGACAGTATACTAGAGCAGGCCCTCAGGGGTTGAAAAAGCATTCTCTTGTTTGTCTTCAACTTTTGGTAGAATTTGTTAGTATCCATTTAAGGTCTAATGCGGTTAATATCTTGACTTGCTCAACCTTTCTATTAGTTCATCATACCTAGGTGTTGGGTATCTATCAAAATTTCTAATACTATTCAGCTTCATGAAATAATTAGAGAACCGGATTGTCCCAGGTACATCTGTAGCATTGTTGCCTCACAGCAAAAGGTTCTCCTGTTCGATTCACGGCTGGAGTGCCTTTTGTGTGGAGTCTGCATGTCCTCCCCACGGTCGAGTGGCCTCCGAAAGACATGCGTGAATGGGCGTGCCTTCACTGAAGGTTGGGTGTCAGGCTGGCAACTCAGCACCAAAAAAAATCTACTGCCAATCATTAGCGGACTGGAGTTCCGCTGTGATGACTCCTAACTGGGAAAAGACAAAAAGACAAACAACAACGTTGTCCCACCAGATTTTACAACTACCTATGGGCTTTAATATAACTTTTTGATTCCACTATAACATCCATCTTTTTGATCCCTATAGGGGCTCATTCCAAGGTTTTTTTACCTGCACTTAGAGAAAAAAAATATTTTCTTTGGAGAGGACCAAACCTAGCACCTGTCTCCATATTTGAATTCTGTGGTCCTTGCATTTGTATTGTACACAGCTTCTTGTGAGGTCTGGGCTTTTTCTATTTGTTCCTATGTGAAGGCCATCACCACCTTCAGCTCGTCCTGTAAGTTCATATAGTGTATTTTACTGGTTTCAGTTTTCAAATGTGTAACAGTGTTACCATTGGTAGTACAAAATGTAGATATGTGCCTTCCTTTTCCCTATTTAAAAGTGTATATCTACAGTTGATACTATTTGTTACCAGAAACTGACACAAGCTCTACTATAAACCTAGGCTTTTTAATTTCTTAAGTTCTCTGATGAAGGTGAAAAATTAAGAACAAAGTTACTAAATAGAGGTTACCCATTTGAATTTTTGAGCAGCCATTTATGGAGGTTTACGATAAAAGGAAAAAAAGGATTAATAAGACATTGTTAGGAATGGGATGCAATGCTTTGTCAATGGAAAAAAAAATAACAAGCAATTCCAGAAAGGTTGTATCCTCACTTATAGTAATAATGCAGAGACTATAAGGCAAATTTAATTTAACAACTGGAATAATTTTGACATAGGTAGTATGGATTTGGATAGGATTAGAAGGGCCCCAACAGTGATTTTTAGAAAGGACTGGAACATCAAGAAATTTTTAGAATGGAGTGGTGTATCTAGGACATCCACTATACATACCAGGAGAATATCCAAATGTGGGCATTATCCCCAGTGCCCTTCTATTTTAGAAGGTGAATATATTTGGTTAAATGGGGTGGGTACTATCAAGTGCCCCAGGAAATGTAACTGTAAAAAAGAAAATGGTGGTCTATTTGGCCTTATGCTTGATGTGCGGGTCAATTTATATAGGTAAAACTGAAAGGGCCATTAAAGATAGAATATATGAACATTAAAGATAAATAAAAAAACAAGAACAGAAGAACACATTATGGAGACACATTTAGAAAACAATTAAGGGCATTCATTTTTTTTTAATTGTAGATATCCTTGATAATGATTTAAGGGGGGGCCTTTAAATATTTGACTTGACACCAAAGATCTTGAGTGGCAACTGAAAACTGATGCATGGATCCGAAGGGGCTTAATGATTATATTTCTATTAGTAGTCTTCTGAAATTAAAAACACTTACCTGCTAGGAATATTGGCATGTACTGTGTGGGCATTTTTTTAAATTTTGTTTTATTTCATTTTTTTTTAATTTTTCAGCTATGTTATTTCCTTATGTTTTTACTTCATTTATAACTCAAATGCATGAATTTTGGTTTGT
>NC_056741.1:1064409831-1064437331 GCF_019279795.1 Protopterus annectens | reverse complement strand
CATTGGGGGTGAAAGGTGGTTCTGCAGCAGACACATCCATGGTTACCCTCTGGTCTCAGGCAGCAGCAACTGCACATCTCCCTGTAGATATGATTATGTCAGTGGCAGTGTGGTGCATCTGGTCATAAGTACGGCCATGGCCACCCACAGCATTTATGTTATCAGTGAGTTCCTGCCATGTCCTCAGCCTCTCTGTCATATTGGGATGACCCCTTCCAAGAAGGAAAGCACCATGCTGACATAGTGCATCCACAATTATACTGTTTCCTTCCTCACTGAAGGGGGCCTCAATGACATTTTCAGTCTTAAAACAACAACAGAATAATAATAGTAATACACATAACTATCACATTACTACAAAGTAACTGTTACCAGATAAAACAGTTAAGGTAGGCAGTAAGTGGTACCCACTGGAAAAACATTACACATATGACAGATGTGAAATACTAACAAGAAGCAGGATGCAAAACAAGGAGAGAAGCAAGAGCAACATATCCTTGTATGTACCATAGCAGTAACTCAACTGTGACACCCCCCAAAAGAACAGTCAGGTGTAGTTTGTTACATAACAGTAAATTCTCTTTGCTACCCCCTCCCACTAAAGAACAGTCACATGAACCATTTTGCTAAGAAAACACATTGGAAATGCTAAACATGCATTCAAAGGTCCTGTCTTTAAAACATTTGTACATATGTGTCACACAGCTTACTAATTTTATGTATAGTCAATCATTTGTACCTCTAAAATGGCTGGACAAACATGGCCATGCCGTCAGTACACTTCTAAATAATGCATACAGATAACATTGTAAAAGGCTTTGCTTCACATTATTCATTATTATATTCCAGCATATGCATTATGTAGATAAAAAAATGGCAGTATACCTGCTGGAGTCCAATACTCCTCTGTAAAGACAGCTTGGAAAATAGTTTGCTTTGCTGAACATGTAACAAGTATCTTCACTATCAGTTTGGCTAGCTACACATTTGCCTTTTTATAATGGATTAGATTATTAATGGACTGCATTTGTCTAGGCTGTGTTTCAGAGATGCTAATTACAGCATAAGCAGCTGAATTGCATGCTAATCCACCAATCTGCTGGATCTATTCAAGAAGTTATAAAGCAACCATTTAGACTCCATGCAGACACAGTCTACACAGACAGAATGTTAGGAGCTCCTGCTGGTGCTGCTGCTGGTTAACTCCATTTGTATGTGCTATGGACTTTAGGTAGTGCTGCTGCTGCCAATAGGCCTAGGCTGAGACAGAGAAGAGTTTTCAGGCCACATTTAACTCATCACAACATACATGACATGGGCATTGTAAAGTGCTACAGGGTGGACAGGGACACAATACAGACCCTTGTGACCTCTGCCAGCCTCATCTCAGAGCCACAGCCTTTACCTGCCCAAGTATTTGGCTGTGTACTGCTTGCATCATAGTCATCCCTGAAGTAACACTGCTGCATTTACAAGGTACATCCTGAACATGTGCTGTATTTATAATAATATTAAGACATGTCTTTGTATTTCATCACTTGGTACAACTACAAGGTGGGAGATTTGTACAGAAATTAATGTCACATGTGACAGCAGAGACTTATTTGACTTATATGGGTCTATTAGCAAGTAGTAGGCCTCAGGCCTCAATGATTTACACATTGACACCTCCCCGAAGTAATGATGATCACAGCATGCCCTCAGTTTAGCAACATATGTTTGACATGGGAAATCATAACAGGGAAGTTTGAAAGTAATGAGACACATAACAGTGTCCAGTTTCACCACCCTCACAAAATCAATTTTGCAGGATGCAAAACAAGGAGGGTAATAAGAGCAACATAGACTTGTTTATGTCATAATAGTAACTCAGCCTGGGTTCACACCCCAAGAAAAAAACATTTTACCCTTGCATGTTGCATGACATGACATGAACCCACCTTTGTTCCCCACCACAAAATAGCAGTCTGTGCTTGTTTGTTGCATTCAACCTTCCATTAATTTGATGGCAACTGCATATCATATTGTGTCCAGTGAACATCCTCACACATTTTAAGGTAAATGATATAGACTGGCTTGCACACTGCATGTCTCTGAGTACTGATCAGATAACTGATGAATGACCAAGAAACACAGAAAGGTAGGATACAGCTGTATATTTGCAAGGAATAATTGTAGCAGGTTATGTGACCAGTAAGTGCAACACATCCAAATGTATTATATAGAATACATTTACAAATATCAGGTCATGCCCTGATATCAGTGTACATTCAGTTGAACTTGGTTGTGTGAGGATTTGTGTCATGTATTTACTGCAAAGTTTTTTGTGTGGCAAAGATGGATAAGTCCCCCCTCCTGTTTTATGAAAGTGTATTCCAGTGAGAGTTGGGCTCCAGACCTATGTAGTCATATCTCATTTGTACTAACAGTTTCTACTGTATATGTCATAGATTGATTTTCCACATTTCAACTAATTCTCCAGTTTTTATACTTTTTTTAGCCAGTTTTTTTTTGGGCCACTGTTTGCTTGATGTGCAGCTTAGCACAAATGGACTTGGTTATGCACATTTCATTTGCAGGTAGCGTGGCAGTGCATAAACCACACAAATGGGACACCCACATAGCAGGTAGGAACCAGATAGCCACATACACACATACAACAGATGCATTCAATTAATACTATTGGTCATTGGGCAAACACATTTCCTGGCAGCATGCACTGTCACTCAATGGGTTTGTGTGATGATAAGTGAGTCACAACACTTTCAAATGTTGGAAATCCAGAAAGTGTGCACTCCCACTAAGCGTGATACCTGAAATTGGCAGGAAAACATTATTCTACATTGATCCTGAGCTGTGATAGACATGGCTGGTATTCACGGAGAGTTTTTAGATTCCTTGCTCAAAGATGGGTTGCCCAGGAGTACAAAGTGTTTGTTGGACTTCTAGTCAATGAATATGAGCCCAAGCTTTTGCAGAGGGACTATCGTGGCTCAGAGTACAAGGCAAAAACATGGAATAGCCTTGCCCAAGCTCTGACCAAAGCTACCAGTATCCCCCACACTGGTGAACAGTGCAGGAATCAATGCAGAGACCTCATGATGAGGAAGGGGATACCCTTAACCATGAATCGAGGAATGCAGGATGGGGGGGCACCCCACAGATGTGTAAGTGTCACTTACAGAGACTACTTGTCAGAGTTAAAAGCTGGATATAGTCAGGATTGGTATGCTTAACGGTATTCTGTTGTGTTCTGTTTTTTTCCACAGCTGTCACAGACCAAGCACTGAATGTGCAAACCCATGCTTCTAGATTGGCATGGATGTGAGATGCATGTGGTATGTATGTATCCCAACAGTAGGTTTATTTTAGCATTAAAAGTTAGAATACATTTATTTGTTGCTTATAGAGTTGTATCAAATTGAGCATTAATTTCTTAACTGTAATAGGGAAGTATGCATGCATTACTCTGGAGGACAAAACAACAACTCATTATTACAAAGTAGTCATAGGTTGTGTCATTATTACAAAGTGTTAATAGGTTGTGCCTTCAAAATCCATACTTCCCAAATATATTAAATATATATATATAATATATTTAACATATTAAGTTTTATCAGTATTGCAATGTAAAATCAGAGCTCTAAAGCAGTATCACCACTGGCTTGCTGTAAATTCTAATCAGAATATTTTGACCATGCATATTTGCAATGTATGCACACGTCAAGAATTGCTTACTGAAGTCTGTAGTATATTGTGCATCTGTTAGAAGCTAGGTAGTCTGAACAGTAAACAAATGTATTTGTTAGGAGTTTGTAGTGCTAAAAGTAAAGGTAACAGAATAGAGGGAGAACAAAGTGAAAACAAATCAAGAATGTGCAGGAAGGATATAGGAAAGAACCATAGCTATCTATTTGTTCCAGAATAAAACATACAAATTTGGCTGAATTTGGACTGTCACCCCAGACAGAGGGGTAACCACAACACAATCTGTTGTATAGAGAATTGTATAGAGAATTTGAAATAATCATGTGTGATGAACACATGTGCAAAATGGAGAGCTATGTATGGGACATTTTCTTTGTGGGACAGGTGCCCTTTTTTGAGGACAGAGAGAAATGTTGGAAAGGTCTGTAGGAATGTCTGGCTGAGGTACGTTGGGCATGTGAGGAAGCAATTGCAGACAGACAAGACAAACAAGACAAGAGACAGGGACAGTGAAGGACACTTGAGGTGGGTGAACACCATGGGTGGGGAGAGGGATGGGAAATCTTGGTCCCATGCACATCAGGGAGGTTGACAGTGAGAATCAAGTTCTCACCCTCTGGACTGTCATCCATGTCACCTCATTACACTGGTGGCTGCAGTGCCTGACCTGTGCACCTCCTATGGGTGTTCTTCACTAGAATGGAGAGCAGGTGCCTCATCCAGCATAGGTCTGTGCCAACAATGCAATGCACAATATTGCACACCATCCCAGGCAGTTCATTATGGGTGATAAACTCAGCCATCTGCGACTGCCTCCATAGGGAGCTACAGACCTGTCCTCTGGGGCATAACTACCTGAGGGGGTCAGGCAGTGCAGGGGATGCAGAGGGGGTACTACCAGTTACTGCATCAGACATGCTGGGCAGTGGTGCTGCACCAGATGGAGTGTGGGCTGGTGGCTCTTGTGGGAAAGTCCTACCCCACTGTGCTGAGGGAAAAACAAAAAATAAAAAGTAAACAAAAAAAAAAGAAAAGAATAAACCCCAAAAGAAAATAAAATAGCAGTAAAATAAACAAAGAAAGAGAGAAAAGGGTTGGGGTGAGAGAAAAAAAGGGAGAGCATTAGCAACTTCATATGTAACATACAAAGCACTGATACAATTATTTTAATTTGTTCTTTTACCTTCACTTTTAATACTAGAAACTCTTCTAACAAGTTTCTTCCTTAGTTTTAAGACTATCCAGTTTATAACTGAAGTACACTATAGTACAGATTGTAGCCAGCAATCCTTGATGTGTGCATATTTTGCACATATGCGTGTTCCAATTATACTGATTACAGATTACAGAAGGTCATTTGTGGTACTGGTATAAGGTATAAAGTTACATTCCAATAATGATGAAACCATAACAGTACTATATATTTGGGATGTGCAGTTTTTGAATCCACAACTGGTGACTATGCTAAAATACTTCTTTGTCCTACAAAATACTGCATGGATACTTTTCCATTAACAGTTCAGAGGTGCACACCCACTGTTATTTGAGAATATGGCACTATTGCTTTGTGCTACAGAATAATGCATGCATAGTTTCTTTTAAAACTGGGATATGCATGCTCAATTTGCTACATATGCATGTTCCAGTTATACTGAATACAGATTGCAGAAAGTCATTTGTGTGACTGATATAGAGGTATGAAGTTACATTCCAATAATGATGAAAGCCTAACAGTATTGTGTACATGGAAAGTGCTATTTTTTAACCCACAACAGATGACTATTGCAGAGGTTCCCAAACTTTTTTGATTCTTGACTCCCTTGCTGAATCCAGGTTTCCCAAGGCTCCCCCAAACAGCACGCATAAAGTGTATATTTCAGGGGTTCCCAAAGTGTGCTCTGTGGCACCCTGGGGAGCCATGGCTTCCTCACAGGGGTGCCACAAACTACTAAGCTTAGCTGCAAAATAAACCGCAAACAGTTTGTGGTTTTATTTTGCAGTTAAGCTTATTAGTTTGTGGCAAGTGTGAGTGAATGCAGGAATGAATGAAGAAGTGGCTGTATGTGTGTGTGTGTGTGTGTGTGTGTGTGTGTGTGTGTGTGTGTGTGTGTGTGTGTGTGTGTGCGTGTGAGATTGGGAGACTGAGAGCGATGTGTGAGTGAAACCAGGTATGAATGAGGAAGTGGCTGCATGTGTGTGAATGAATGCAGGTATGAATGAGGAGGTGGCTGCGTGTGTGTGTGTATGTGTGTGTGTGTGTGTGTGTGTGTGTGTGTGTGTGTGTGTGTGTGTGTGTGTGTGTGTGTGTGTGTGTGTGTGTGTGTGTGTGTGTGTGTGTGTGTGTGTGTGTGTGTGTGTGTGTGTATGTGTGAAATTGGGAGACTGAGAGCAATGTGTGAATGAATGCAGGTATGAATGAGGAAGTGGTTGTGTGTGTGTGAATGAATGCAGGTATGAATGAGGAAGTGGCTGTGTGTGTGTATGTGTGAGATCGGGAGACTGAGAGCAATGTGTGAATGAAAGCAGGTATGAATGAGGAAGTGGCTGTGTGTGTATGTGATTCACACCTTTCAACTGTAAAGATTTTTGCAGACTGTCGAGATTTGTGCCTCAAATTTTTGGTGTTCCTCCTAAAATCTGTACTTTTCTGGGAAATAGTTGAAGATTGAAGTAATTAAATAATGACAAACATTTGAGTTTGACTCCACATCCTTCACAGAATTCATTCCATCAACTTTCTAAGTTTGTAAGAGCAATATTTCAAATCTGTCCCTATTTGTTCCCCCATCATTTTAGGCTTTGTCTAAATTTTTAGAGCAGAAATTGGAGCTTTTCTCCTTGGATCTCCATTGAAAATGGGCCTTTGGCTTAGTTGGACCAACTCGGTTAACAAATGACAATAAATAAAAATAAATATGTTGCTACAAGCAAATCCTAAATGGCTGTTTGGCACAATTTGCTTCTTTTTTCATTCTTATATGGAGTCTTTGAAGCCAGAGGTTAATTCAGATCACAGTCTTAGAAACATTTCTACAACATGCACAAGTTAATCAATCTTGGCGACATACCTTTAAAAGTAAAGCACAAGGGGAGGACACAAACTCCAGCCAGAGAATGTCAAGTAGCCAGTACTAAAGCCCAACTGAGCCCCAGAAGCTGAAGGTGAGCGGTAACACCACTAACCAGGATAACTCTGTGCTGTCATGCACATCTTCCACCTGCTATGACTATATATTTGCTTTCAAATTCAGCCTTACTCTCTTCATACTTACTCATTTTATTCATTTACTTACAGTTTTGTAATCCATGCATTAGTAAATAATTGAATTAAATGTGCACAAAAATCCTTATTAACTCTACTTGATGTAGTCCTTCTATTCTAAAGAAATAAGAAATTGTCTCCTTCTGACCATTTGCTATGATTTTTAAATGCCAGTGAGTACTAAGTTCAGAGGATGACAGATATTCTCCCCTACATACATTCATGATAAAATGATCTTGCCAAGTTGCCACTAATTCTGTGTGCCTAATCCTTATTTCATGAGATAACATGTCTGAATTAAGAAAAACTTATATAATTCTAAATCAAGATAAGTGATACTCCTACACCATTACTAACCCATTAAAGTGTCTTAGCATAGCATCATTTCCATTTAGCTCAATGCTGCACAGCGCTACAGCAAGCATCTCCCTTGACAAGATGTTTTGCAGGGAGTTGAAGGGTCACTACAGTCCCAAACAGTTCAATACGCACCCAAGCATCAAACCAAATAGCTACTGCAGTCAAGGAACACTGAATCTGCATTAAGTATGGCCATCTCTTTGCATCTGCCTTGCTAATGTTATCCAACATGAAATTACACTGCCTGGTTGCTTGTGCGGGTCATTTGAGGTTAAGGACCGCGTCAATTGAATGGTGTGTGCAAGTTAGGGTGCGTTTACAATACTGCAGTACATTAGTTTTCGATGGTATGCTGAAAAGAGGATGTATAAGTGATATGAGTACAGTCTCCATAAAAGCAGGAAGTAATGAAACCATTTCAAAATTCTTAGTAAATTCAACAACACAAAATAAGAAGACAGCCACCATGTAATTACCGATGTCAGTCCATCTGCAGATGGTGACATCTGTAACAGTAACACTGCTTGCTGTCTAAACCGGTGTCTTAAGAGTCTGTAATTCTGGGTTCTCAGACAATGTAGCTATTTCTTAACAAGGAAGTAAATGACAGGAAGAGAGAAGATTGGTTTCTGTAGGAACGAAGTAAACAAAGTAGTGAAAAGAACGTTCCTAGTCTGCACGTACCGTACTTACCCAAGAGACTTTAACTTTAGTTTGTACGTTTATTTACTCAGTCAGTTTTGCATAGTTTCATCTAGGTTAATAATGTTCTTTAGACATTTGATATATTTATTAAAGAAACAACCCAGATTCTGAGCATTACTGGAAAATCACTAAGTGTGGGTTTGGAATCCAGTAGCAAAACTCATAATTCATTTAGCTGTACAGGGAGAGATCCAAGGATGTAATCATAAAGTACAACGTAATTTGCAGTGTAGCCCTGACTGAGCTGACATCATTACGCATGTGATAACATCAACTCAAACAGCACAAAAATCAAAGCATTTTAAAAAAAAGAAAAAAAATCTGACATGAAGGGAGTAATTCGGTATGGTTCGCGGTGCCCCTGTGAGGAAGCCACGGCTCCCCAGGGTGCAGCAGTGCACACTTTGGGAACCCCTAGACTATGGTAATATACTGTACTGTTATTTTGTCCTACAGACTACTGCATGCATACTTTTCCTTTTACAGTTTAGAGATGCATGCCTACTGTTATTTGAGAATATGGCACCATTACTTTCTACTAAAGTCTACGGCATGCATAGTTTTTTCCACATTTGGGATATTAATGCTTAATTTGATATAACTCTATTAAATATCAACTAAGTGGTCCTTAACTTTTATTGCTACAAAATTACTATAAAATTATTATTATCATTAAAATACTATTTAGATAGTACTGTTCTGAAGCATACATACCACATGCTTCTTGCATTCTTGCTAGACGAGCAGCATGGGATCGAACATTCAAGACTCTCTCCACAGCAGCTGTAGAAAAGACAGAGCACCTTTATGAATACCAGTCTTGACTATATTCAGCTTTTAACTGTTACAATTACTCAATGAAATTGATACTTACACATCTGTGGAGTATCCCCTGCCCAACATTCACCGATCCAAAGCTTGAGTGTACCCTCCTCCCAAAGTCATCAAAATTATGTCTGCATTGCTAACCTGTACAGGGGATACCTGTTGCACTGGTTAAGGCCCGGGCAACACTATTTCAGGCTTCAGATTTATATTCTGAGTCAGAATAGTCCTGCTGCAGCAACTTGGGCCCATGCTCTCTAATTAGATATCCAACAAAAATCTTGGACTCCTGGACACCCCAGCTCTGTGCCTGAAAGCACACACCCTCTCCAGCAACTCCAGACATACCTGCCATAATTCAAACTCAATGTTTAGTGAACATTTCCAGCCAATTGCAGTTTATATGGTGCAGTTTCCCACCCATTCCACATCACTTTCTTACTAAGAGTGCATTCATTTTGAATTTGCAACATTTACAGCTGCTGTGCATTGCTTACCATTGCATAAACACAGTAGGTGAGGATGCACAATGCCGAGCACGATGTTTGCATGATAGTAAGCGATGCCCAACAGTGGTGAACAATGGAATTTCTAGCTTATTAGGTATGCAGGTATTTGTGTAAATGGCCTAGTCAAATTATATATATATATATATATATATATATATATATATATATATATATATATATATATATACATATATACATATATATATATATATATATATATATATATATATATATATATACACATATAGATAGACAGATAGATATATAGTTCTCCTACACTTGTCGTTATTACAACAAAAAGGTTGAAAAAACAGTTGTGTAGCTTGCACTTCATTGTTATAATCTGCAATCACACAACAGTAAAACAATACTTGCACATCCTGTACTAGAACCCCATACCATCTGCACTCCAATGCTATAGTTATAACCCACTGCCATGGGATTAGTGAGATGGATGTCTGCTGTCTTATTAGTTATTGTAAGGTTCTCGCTGTTAACCATAGTGCAATGCAGCTTGCCATGGTTGCATGATGCAAAATATTGATTGAATGCATCCGGTCCATATGTATGGCTGTCTCTGTCCTGTCTACAACCTGAGTGGCCCATTTCCCCAGTTTGTGTGCTGCTGCACTTCATGCAAACCAGGTAAGCACAGCTAAACATGGTTATGCCAAGTGGTACATCACACAAACACTGGCAATAAAAAAAATAAATAAAACAAAAAAGGATAAAACAAATTAATTAAAACACAAAAGGCAGGCTGTCCACAGTTTTCCAGAATGTCTAGATATTTGCATCATATATTTGGCATTTTCCTTATAAAATGAGTGGTTTATTGTGAAATTGCTGAAGATGGCAGTCAGTATATCATGACATATACATTTGTGTTCCATACTTTATATCTTTCAGACAATGCATGTTTGCCCTTTGCCCTGGAATGATCCACGATTCCTATACAGGATTCATAGCCAGTAACACTGGACAGAGCCACAAAACCTTCTGGACATGCGCTGTGCATCATTGATATTCATGGCTCAAGACTGTGCGATGCCATGCAATGCGCAGTGCTGAATACAAGAATACACTGAGCAGACCCTACATGGAGTTTATTGAATCTGGCAGAATATCTTTTAGAAAACTCATGCTAATACAATACCTGATATTCTGTCAACTTTCTAAACTTGAAAGAGCAAAATTTTAAATTTGACCATGATTTTGGGCCTTTGCCCCCTATTTATTTATTTAATTAATTTATTTATTTATTAGACATTTGTTGACTGGGGTAGTCTGACTGAGCTACTGCCCTTTTTAAGTGGAGGCCCAGGTAGAATAGCTCCACATTACAAAATATTCAACAGATATATAACAAATATAAAAGCTTCAAAGTACAAAATGATTACACAACACCTGACTTTGTCCAGATTTTTTTGCTCTAAGAGGTTGAGAGGTATGTATTACTTGTGATATGTAAAGTACAAAGGGAAAACAAACAAACTTAAATCATCTGAGAAAAATCAAGCAAAAGCAGATTACTCTATGTTCAAATATTGGGAAATCAAGTTAAGAATATTTGTTACAGTTTAATTCTTATTTCAATTTTTTAGGATGTCCATAGAAAAGAATGCCTCTGTGGAACTAATCCAGTGTGAAGATAACTTATCCAAAGGGCACTGGTCTTACTTTTATTAATCTTATATCTGAGTATTTCCCAAAAGTTAGCTAACTACTCAAAAATTAAGCCTATGTTTGTATCTGGATCGACAAAATATACTGAGGACATCAGTGAATAATGACATCTTCTAGTGCTTACCTTTGTGTTTATAATTTTCCGTTTTGACTACTTTAATCTTTCTGTCAGCCATGTAGCATGCCTCTGGTTAATTCAGTGAAACAGAAAGCCTTGCTGTTATCTTCACAAGAGCAGATGATCCTAAGTAGATAGCGTGCAGCAGACTAATAAAGCCTAGACTGAAGTCAGATCTCCATAAAATGTTATATAATATAGTCCTGTGCTACAAAGCAATGTGTTTATATAGCATCAAAACTGGTTGTCAAATGTGTACAATCTTTCCATGTAGCATCATTAATTAAAGTTAAATGTCTGATTAATTTACTGAATGTGTTCATGAACAACACCAAACTAATCCAAGTTTATTAGGGTCTGGAGATATCTAGCAATTCTTTTGGCCAAAGTAGCGCTAAAAAAATGAAATTGTTGTTAAGACTCAAGATTGGCCTCTACAACCCAAACAAGGGTCTCTTCCTTCCTTAGGGATGTCTATTATTATAACTTGTTTCTAGCTAAGTGGAAAATTTTCAGACTTAAGGAGATAATTATCTAAAGCAATAAACTGTGAGAAAGACATAACCCCAATTTTGACTTAAATCTCAGTGAGAATGCAATCTGGTTCCAATCTCTAGCTCCTCCAATTCTTTCAGATTAACTTAACTTCTTTTTGAGAAACTTTGTAGAGCAGAGTGTCAGACTGAGTAGGATGTTATGAAGGTTGCAAAATGCCTTGTAAACTATACTCAATATACCACTCATGTTACATATTCCTTCTTCTCTTCAATACAACTGTTGATAACAGCACTTTAAAATTTTCCGTACCTACTCCAGGCTTCTGGATATTAACCTTAGATTAGGATCACAAATCCTCATTGCCATACAATCTACAGACTACTGTTGCAGACATGACTAAGAAGAACCTTCAAAGTATCTTAATTCCAAAGTCCTTTTACCATAGTATATTTCATACTATAACAATGTTTCATTGTAACCCTTTATGTAAACCATTCATTTAAACTTTTCTGGATCAGCTCATGAAGTTAGAGATTATAATCTGAAAACTTCTTAAAGTCATATAAACAAAAAGAAAACATATTGTTTAATTCTTGAACATGTTTAAGTATTTAGCAAAAACAAAGAGATACTAAGTCATCCATCTGACCTACCCCAGTTCTGAAGGAATTATCAAGCAAGTATTAAAGACCTTCCACTTACAAAAATACATTATTTGCCTTCCTGTATCTAGGCAAGTCAGTTTTAAAAAGCTCCAGCCTCAGGTACAAATCAGCATGATGAGAGATCAGAATGGGTATAGTAATAAAGTTCTCAGTCAGATATAAATCCTTTCTAAAAATGAGGATTTTGTATGAATAGCCAGTAGAAACTGGTAAAGTGAGTAACAAAACCAAGTGTAGACAAAATGCCTTGGGGTAAATTCCATGTGTTCAACTATACCCCCCTCCTAACAACATGTCTTTGTAGAAATCTTCCTAAGTCTGGAATGCTTCATAGTCCAGGACAGCCCTAAACTTCATCAGGTCCAAAGAGAGCATTACACCTTCCTGACCATGTAGTGTATACCTTCTGGAAATTATCTAATCCCTTTGTATGATGGCCCCCTCTGTTCCATACCAGGGAGATGCAAGTATTTTTTAAAGTAAAGTATATACATTCTGTAAGACCTTTACACATAACATCTGTCTCAGTTCTCTCAAGATAGAAGGGTACACTATTAAGAAACAGAAAACCTCTATTTACTTCCCTTGTGCACAACTAAAAAAAATAGAAAATAGTATACCAAATTTTCCAGGTTTTTTTGCATGGTCTTGATTACCATGTTACAGTATAAAGTAAATACATTAGAATGCTCGGCAGGGCTAGTTAGCCAATTAACTTCATGGTAAAAGACTATGTGGATGAATCAGTGGTAAGGTCCAGCTGTGTTAAAACAAAGCACCATTTTTGAAAAAAAAAAATGTCATACCCACCCGGTTGATAAACAAGCCAACCTAAATGCAAACTTGTAGAACATAAGAACAGAATATGTAAACATTGTAACATCGAAGCTGTGTACAAACTCACAGATGAATCCCTTGCAAAAAGAGGGTACATCAGATAAAATGGAGATTAAATTATCTGCATGCAGCTGAAAATGCCACAAAAAGACTTATTTTTATTCTAGGCATTTTATGACATCTCTTATGTCTGATCAGCCTCCTGTATAGTGAAACAAAAAGTCAAAAGCTCTCTATATGTGTTCTTTTGTCTATGTAATTGTCATAATCACCCTCAGTCTAAATCAATGTTCTCAAAGTATTTTGATCTTTTTTTCTATAAACTGAACATAACTCCAAGTATAGCCCTAAACTCAAAACTAAACTAAATTGTCATATTTAAAACAAAAAAACTTTGAAGGCTATCAAAATAAATTAACATTTACACTCGGGGAAACAAAAATACACAGTACATTTTGCACAGTAAGACAATACAACTTTTAACAGAGGCAGAAATAGATTAAAAAAAAAGAAGAAATGTGCAGTCGGGGTCTATCATAAAAACTGCAGATTGTATAACTGAATTTTTGTCTAATTTGGATATTGAACAGAATCTGCTGATACTTCAACTCTGAATAAACACTTGCAGATACCACAATATTTTCTTGACATCTGTATCTGGAATATTGGTTCAATACACATGCTGCTCATATCAATGCTGTTAAAATTTTATAACAAAGTTTTTGGTGACTGTCAAAATTAGGTAACATTTAAAAAAACAATACATTTTGCAGAAGACAATACTAATTTTAACAGAGGCAAGGGTAGGCAAAAGTGAAAGAAATTTGCCATCGGGGTCCATTCTGAAAATACCATTTCCTCCTATATATGTGTATTTTTGTGTCTCACTTTGAAAAATTACTTTATATATTTTTTTCACAGAACAATCCATTTTTTTGCTCACCTTGAAAAATAGTCCTATTGAATTTCTATCATATGACTTCACTAACTTTATTTAATTTGCACTTCTGTGTTCATTGATATAACTTTGAGGATACTGAAAATGTGGTCTTTTTGTTGATGTTATGGAGTGATGAGTGATGTGTAAAGTCTGTTAATGTACTTTGGTTCTGGAGATTGTTCCTTTTGGCTAGACATTGCATTTTAATGTCTACACACAGTTTGTGTATCTTTTCGTGGTTTGATTATACAATCTGCCTTAGTAGAGGGGAACCCTAATCCTCATAAGTGCATTATGGTATCAGCTAGGTAAGCAGCAGTGATATGGGGTTTTATAGCTCTGTACATTAATCACATAGAGGTCACATAAGTATGCTGTAACCCAAAATAAGGACAGTATACTAGAACAGGCCCTCTGGGGTTTTAAAAAGCATTCTCTTGTTTGTCTTCAACTGCTGGTGGAATTTGCTAGTATCCATTTAAGGTCTAATATGGTCAATATCTTGACTTGCTCAACCTTTCTATTAGTTCATCATAACTAGGCATTGGATATCTATCAAAATTTCAGATGCTATTCAACTTCATGAAATCATTAGAGAACTTAATTGTCCCCCCAGATTTTGCAACTACCGATGAAATTTTCCAGTAACTTTTTGATTCCACTATAACATCCATCTTTTTGTTCCCTATAGGGCCTCATTCCAAGGTTTCTTTACATGTACTTAGAGAAAAAAATATTTTCTGTGGAGAAGACCAAACCTAGCACCTGGTCTCCATATTTGAATTCTGTGGTCTTTGCATTTGTATTGTACACAGCTTCTTGTGAAGTCTGGGCTTTTCTATTTGTTCCTATGTAAAGGCCATCACCACCTTCAGCTTGTCCTGTTAGTTCATATAGTGTATTTTATTGGTTTCAGTTTTCAAATGTGTAACAGTGTTAACATTGTTAGTACAAAACATAGCTATGTGCCTTCTATTTGTTACCAGAAATTTACAAAAGCTCTACCATCAACCTAGGCTTTTTAATTTCTTAAGTTATCTCATGAAGGTGAAAAATTAAGAACAAAATTACTAAATAGACGGTACTCAACTGAATTTTTTTAACAGCCATTTATGGAGGTTTATGATAAAAGGAAAAAAGGGATATATAACCCATTGTTAGGAATGGGATGCAATACTTTATCAATGGACAAACCAAATAACAAGGAATTCCAGAGAGGTTGTATCATCACTTATAGTAATAATGTGGAGACTATAAAGCAAATTTTATTTAACAACTGGAGGATTTTTGACATAGGTAGTATGGCCATGGATAGGATTAGAAGGGCACCCACAGTGATTTTTAGAAGGGACTGGAACATCAATAAATTTTTAGAATGGAGCACTGTGTCTAGGACATCCACTATACATATCAGGAGAATATCCAAATGTGGGCATTGTTCCCAGTGCCCTTCTATTTTAGAAGGTGAATATATTTGGTTAAATGGGGTGGGTACTATCAAGTGTCCCAGAAAATGCAACTGTAAAACAAAAATTGTGGTCTATTTAAACTTGCTGTATGTGTGTATCTTCTAACTCTGAAGAAGTCCTGCTCATCTTGTGGAATGAAAGCACTTAGTTGTAGATTATTGAACAAGTTTTTGTTTTTAACCTGCGGTCGTTGGTGGTTTCTTCATATTATTCCGTGGATTACTTTTTGAATTCATTTTGTGGTGGTGACACAAGCTCCTGGCTTTTGTTCATTAATTTTAAACATAGTTTCATTTCATAATATTCTCTTTACCAGTATAACAAAAATGTCAAATTCCATAGGGTCACTTTGGAATACCCACTTAGATAAAAAGCATGCAAAGTCCTTTTAAATTTATCAGTGTATAACATTTCTATCATCTTACATATATGTTTAAATGACATAACTGAGAGCTTATCATTCTGTTAGGAAATAATATTCAGCTACGAAAATCTTGAGTTTGTGTCTTAAAGATGACACTGGCTCTGGCTAGCAATGCCCTTTTACTTTTCCATAGTCATGATATTTTGTCCTTTAAATAATCATAAAGGCTTTTAAATGCACCATAGCAAGCTGAGTTGAGAAGATTCTAGCCTGCTCACTCTATTCCCAACTATTATGGTGGATATGCTGTTAAAAAGGCTATGAGCCTCAATGTCTTCCTCCCAGGTCAGCAGTTTCATTGGTGGAAGTCTAGCATTGCCATCACTTTGGCAATCAACACCATACCTTCATCTGCTGCAGCTCTGTTTCCAACAGCTGGTCAGTGGTCATCATTCAGTGGTCATCACTTTGGTGTAAAGACAGATATAGTACAGGTGGATTCTGCTCAGAAGCTTAGAGCATTTACAGGAATGTTTAAATGCAAAGAGAGGAATGTTTAAAGCAAATCTGTTCATAGCACACACCACAGGCATTCTGCCTCTGCAAATGAGGTAAATTTGTTCAAACAGATAGATTTTGTCAAGACATAAAAGGTAAAACATTTCTGCATATTTATCATAAAAATGCACAAAAAATGTCCACTGCACTCTCTAGCATGGTATAAAGAAATCACCAAAGTCCACCAAGTTATAAAAATGCTCACAGTTTTATTCCTGAAATGAAAATAAATGTAATAAAATAAATCAAACGTTCAAACTGCTTGTCTGACAGTACCTTATATAGTCTAAGGGCCCCTCATGTAAGGACTACAATAACTTTTCACAGAAACAAAAGTCTAACAGTTCTGAATTCACATCTTCACAAGACGTAGTCTCTTTTCTTAGGCTTTTGTGAATTCCATATGGAAGATATCCAAGTCTTCTCAAACACAGTTGCCAGCATCTCTCTTGATATTGCAGTACACCACCTAGCAGTGATGGTCCAGGTCACAGTTCTCATCAATAAGAAGATGAAGTCTTTGGTTTATTAGGGTATCACCCTCACTTTTGTACATCATGACTCACATGCTACTGATTCAGTTAAAGTGGCTAGTTAATGTAGAACTTAAATGTGCTGACTACCTCCAGTTTATAAATGAAGGGTGTTTATTTACAGCAGTTTTACAGTATTTCACATTATTTTGTCACTATTTAAATAACATTCTGTTGAAACCCACCAGCACTATGTGTGTGTGTTTGTTTGTGTGTGTGTGTGTGTGTGTGTGTGTGTGTGTGTGTGTGTGTGTGTGTGTGTGTGTGTGTGTGTGTGTGTGTGTGCTATGCATCCCCTGTATTAACAAACCTTAACAAGACAGACCTACACAAATTGTCCATGTGCTATAATAAAATAGCTAGATTCACAACCAACTTTAATTTTCACTCCCACCACTGTCACTCACTAAAACAATTAGGTTGGCTAGAACTCGCCAACTTACTAAACTATAACCAACTCGTCATGGCTCATTACTTGCTGTTCCACCCAAACAAGATTCCTGATCTCTCAGGCTTACTCAACTTTTACAATTCTGCTCACCAACTAAGATCCACAAACAAGGCCCTTCTTGAAGTAGTTAAGTGTAGACACAGTGCTGGTGAATCCCTCTACTCCTACACAGTTGCTAAAATCTGTAATTCTCTTCCACCAGATATCAGATTGCAAAACAGCAGTACCATCTTTAAAACCCAATTAAAAGCCCACCTCAGTCTCATCTAGCAATGCACCTGTACTGACCATGGCTAGCCCTACTACCACCATTTAGATAAATCTTCCTCTGGCACTACTCAAAGGTCAAACACATAGAAAAAAAACTACCATAATGAATTGTATTTTTAAATGTATGTATATAACTGTATATATTACTGCACTTTCTTACTCAACTACATTATATTTTCTGTTTTACTACTGTACACGCTATATATTGTACACTTCTCTAACTTCTCATCATACTATATGTCAAAGGAAAAAACAACTTCAAAAAGATCAATACACAGCAGGTTCAGGTTAAGGCACTTTAATTCTTGCAGCAAGGAGACAAAAACATGCTAATACAGAGTTTGTCTAACTAGAATCAGGAAGTGAAGCCATTCTTATACATTTCTTACAAGACATTGTCTACTAAGCTGACGTAATAAATCACAAGTTCTTACAATATTATTTCATAGCAGCTGTTTGTCCATGATTTTCTGCTGATACTATCAAGTTTATGAAAAAACTTCCTAAGAAAAACAACGTGGCCTTGGAGACCACCGGTTAGATACAACTTCTCACTATATGATGTTACCATTCAAGGTACTATGGCTAATTCGAGCACAAAGCAAGCACAGATTATAGTACATTTCTTCAAGCAGTCTTTGTTCAACTGTCTCTATCTTTTTCTGCAGCTGTGCATGTCCTCATAACATGAACAGAGCTGATTGTTCAAGTTCAATAATGTTATAGAAAACAGTATTGTTCTATTCATTATTTTCCTGACCTAGCAGATAATCACCTGCTTCTCAGTAAATTTCCAAAAGGCATAAACATGAATTTTGCTGTGCTAGCAAATACTAGGTCAGAGAGCATATTGCAGTTTCAGAAAGCATCTCGTAGTTTCATACAAAACTAAGCTGTACATAAAATAGAATGAAATGTGTTAACCCTTTTAGCTTCTAATAAGCACTAAACACATACATTAATACAGATTTTTCTGACATTTCCCCCCTGTTAATAATTCTTATTCTATTTTCAAAAGCATAAACAATTTGCTTCTTCTCCTAACCTCTTCCATTCAGGATTTGCAGTTAAGAGAGTCATTCAGTTTAAACTTATGAAAGTGTTTCATTTTTCAACAGTTCTTCAAATTCGGTACTTTGATACAAAGTCTCAGAAACTGACATGTCTATAAAATCTTTAATTAATCTTTTCATGCAGGGAATACCACAACAAATGCACACTCCTAATAGGAGTAATCCCACACAAATGGCAATCAGGATGTTCATTAGGATGGTACCCCACCCCCCCAAACAAATTCTGAAAAAAATCCGTCAGTGGGTTTGGGCCTGGTTTGGTCATGGCTGACACTTGCTGAATTACCTCAAGGTGGTCATCTATCTCTTGCTGGTTGTCAGGAATATATGAACAGCACTCCTCTTTTATTAAAGCACAAGTACCGCCTTTCGCCACTAGGGTGAAGTTGAGAGCCATGCGCTTTTGAAGCACCACAGTTCTCATAGCATTCAGTTCATCAGTTACTAATTCGAGAGCAGAAAAAGTTGCATTGCTCATTACTTCGAGAAGTTTGAACAGTTTCCTCAGCTCCCAAATCGATTTTACTGCACCATATGCAGGGGCTATACCTGCCCACGATATAATAGTGTCACTCAAGTCCATTTGTGTGAGTTTATCTTTGTTTTTTATGGAGTTATGGTTTCTCCAGCCTGCATCGATTCGTCCCACTGGATTCTTAGGTTTCTTGATTGGATTTCCAGGTTTCTTGGTGACCTCTCTGACATTTCGAATTCTTCCCTGAGGCAAAACTGCCGTGTGTCATATGGCCGGAACCAGGTAACCCAAAAAACAACTGCCGGACCAATTCTCAAGTAACCATTTGTATGCTTTTTTCCCACACACAAAATAACAATCCTCTACTTTAGTATTAATATATACTTGTCCTGCATGAAACATTTTTCTATTAATGATAGATAGTTGCTTAAAAAGAACAGGATTATTTTGTACTTCATTAACTGTTTTGTGCATTGATTCAGGAAATGAGTCATAGTTTGTATCACAAATAGAACCTGCATTATTAGCTTTGGTATAACATTTGTAAGGAACAGTCACATTACAATTGCTCCAACCCACCTGAACCGTATAATTTTTGTAAAAACACACAATTCCCTTTTGTGTAACAGGCAGGTACAGTGCTATTTTGTCTTGTGATTTTACAGTCATAGTATCAAAAATCTAATTTTCCCAGGTATCATTGACCCCTAGGGGGGACAGCAGTCATTAATAATCCCCCGTATGCTGTTGGTATAGCTGTACAAACCCAACAATTTGAAACATTAAAAGTATCAGCATATACATGTTTGATCGCTTGGTAAGTGTTAAAGTTTGGATGCCAGTCTATGAGTAACGCATCACGTTTATTCAGTTCAGCTTGTGTGGCTGGAAAAAGGAAAGGCCACAGCAAAAAGATTATTGTTATCAGTATAGTTAACAGAATGATCATGCAATACTTATGAGGTTGTTCTGCATTCCTATTTGCTCCATATCTGGTCATTTTGTTCTTGTTGTGTAACAGTAACAAGTTTTTTGTCCAGTTCAAAGTTTTTAACTAGTTTACAGTGTGTCAGATGAATCCAGGATGCTTGCTCTGTGATCTTGACTGCAGTGGGTGTTGACAGTAGCACTTGGTATGGCCCTTCCCACTTCGGTGACGTCCAATTCTTTTTCTTTATGGTTTTCACCCAGACCCACGTGCCTGGGATTACTGCTGCTTCCGATGGTCTGTTTTTTCTTTATCTGAAACAGAATTTAACTGCAAAAGTTGTTTATTACTTAGAAGTGGTGTCATATATTCTGCGAGTGAACTGTCGGCCTCCTGGTCTGCAGGCATGAGATGTTTCCACTGAGGTATATAATATGCCCTCCCAAATAATTTTTCAAAAGGAGTTAACCCCTTTGCTTTTGGAACAGTTCTCATGCTCAACAGTGCCAGAGGCAGGCAGTATACCCATTTTTTTGTGTCTCACTAATTAACTTCCTAAGTTTACTTTTCAAAACCCCATTATGCCTATCTACTAGTCCTGCAGATTGTGGATGATATGCACAATGGTTTTTCAAAGAAATTCCAAAATTTCGGCTCAACTGTTGTATAGTTTGATTTACAAAGTGTGTGCCATTGTCACTGTAGATCGTTTCCGGTATGCCAAATCTAGGAATAATGTCCCTAACAAGAATTTTTGTAACAGTAGCTGCATCTGGATTTTTGGTCGGAAAAGCTTCCACCCATTTGGAAAACATATCTATAATGACAAGACAATACTTCTTATTTTCGCATTTGTTCAGTTCTATGAAATCCATACAGATAGTATGGAATGGGTACAGTGGTGCAGGGAAACTCCCTTGCTTAGGCTTTAACGCCCCTTGTGCATGATGCTTATTACAAACATGACATGCCGCACAAAAATTTTTAGTGTAGTTTATAAATCCATATGTTGTGAAAACTCGATTCACTAACTGTACCATCCCCCCTGTTGAGACATGGCACTGCCCATGGCTCAACAAAACTGCATATCTAGACAAATTAGACGGCAAAATTGGTTTTCCTTCTTTGGAGATGTACAGACCTTTCTCAAGAATTGCTCCTCATTTTATCCATTTCTGTTTTTCTACTTTCGTAGTAAGTGTCTGCATTGTTTTCAACATTTCTAAATCTAAAATCTCAGAAGGTTGTAATTTCTCACTCAAAAGAAATATTTCTGAAGCTGAAGCTGCCTGCATTGCAGCTGTATCAGCTCTCGCATTACCTTTTGAAATCCTATCTTGTTGCTTGGTATGAGCTACACATTTACAAATAGCTACTTTCTGAGGTAACTGAATAGATTCTAACAAATCTAAAATAAACTGCGCATGATTAATCAGTTTGCCAGTAGATGTTATCATTCCTCTATTCTTCCACTTTTGCACAAAAACATGTACAGTAGAAAAAGCGTACTGGCTACCAGTAAAAATGTTTACACATTTACCCTTTGCCAAGGTACATGCCCATGTCAAGGCAGTCAATTCTGCTGCTTGTGCAGATAAGTTGTGTGGTAAAGACTTTGCTTCTAAAATATCAGTATCAGAAACTACTGCATACCCTACTAGGTTCTGCCCTGTAGGACCACTTCTGCATGAGCCGTCCACGTAATATGTCACCTCAGCATCATCCAAGGGAACATCCATTAGATCTTTTCTAGGCAGTGTCTTTTGCTCAACCTCCTGCAGGCAGCTGTGTGGTGTGCCGTCAGCAGGGGTTGGGAGCAAGGTAGACGGATTCAAAGTTGTACATCGTTCAGTTGTCATATGAGGTTGGCTCAACAGTATAGTCATACAGGAAAGATGTCTAGCAGGAGAAAGATATGCTACTTTTTCGTGCAGTAAAATAATCGCGACTGCATGGGGCAATCTCACTGTGAGAGGGTGGAACAACACTACTGAGGCTGAAGCCTGTACTGCCATTGCAGCTGCGACTACTGCTTGTACACAGTGGGGCAGGGATCATGCCACTGGGTCCAGCTGTAATGAATATGGAGTGTTGTTTGTCCCCATGTTGCTGTGTTAACAATGATGTCATATAACCTTGCTTACAATCTACAGTTTGGAAAAAATGTTTACGATAGTTTGGTAATCCTAAAACTAATGAGGATGCTATCAATTGTTTTAGTTTGCAGAAAGCTTATTCTGCTTCTGGTGTCCATTGTAATAAATCTTGTGCTGCCATAGGCTTCTTGTATATCAAGTTGGTCAGTGGAGCAGACTCCAAGGCATAGTTTGGAATCCAACTCCAACAGAAATTAGTCGTACCCAGGAAGGACATAATTTCCTTCTTGGTAGTCGGTTTGGGTGCTTGTAAAATTGCTATTTTCCTATCTTCATCTAATGTTCTGCCTTCTTTGGATATTACATATCCCAGGTATTTAACCTGTTTTTTCCAAAGCTGCAAATTGTTCTTGTTTACTTTATGTCCTTGAGTGGCTAAAAAATGTAATAATGCTATGGTATCTTCTCTGCATTTTTGCTGGGTGGGGGCTGCCAGCAGAATGTCGTCTACATAAAGTAAAATCTGACTGCCTCTCGGTGGGGTAAATCTCACCAAGTTGCTTGCCATCTCTTATGAGAATATTGTTGGACTTTCACAATTTCCCTGTGGTAGTCGCATGTATGTATACTTTTTCCCCTGAAATGTGAATGCAAACCAATGTTGGCTGTCAGGGTGTATCGGTATCGAAAAGAATGCATTGCTAATATCTATCATAGAAAAATACTTCTGTTGAGGCTTCAAATCATTCAATAGGGTGTGTGGATCTGGCACCGTAGGTGCTCTAGGTATTACTGCGTCATTTGCAGCTTGTAAATCTTGGACCATACGCCATTCTCCATTTGCTTTCCTGACAGGAAATAAGGGTGTGTTACATGGTGAATCGGGAGATTCTACCAGTACTCCTTCCTTAAGTAAAGCTGCTATTATAGGTTTTATTCCTACTTCTGCATCTTTCCTTAAGGGATACTGTCTCTTCTGTGGTCTAAATGTTGATTTTGGCGTGATAGTAACTGGTCCTGCTGTACGAATGAGTCCTACATCTGATTTCCCTGTTGACCAGAGAGTTTCTGGTATGCTCCGTAAGGCATTTTCTTCCTCTTCTAGTAAGAGTGCTAATCAGCTGTCCTTGCTAGACTGCAAGTGTACAGCTGGGTGTGTCTGTGCTATCCAATTTAACTTCTGCTTCTGTACTCCCTGTTCTGACAGTTCTAACTCCGTCTGTTTTTCCCACTTTGTGACTTTTTCTCCTAGGTCTGCCCATTTCACATTCTTGTCCTTAGTCAAACTAACATGTGGTAATCGATTAGATTTATAAAGTGCAAAGAATTCCTGGGACAATGAACAGCTGACTACACTGTTCCCTTCTGTGTCCCAGTACAGATTACGTAATACTAATCTGTTTGCATGATTTCTAAACAGTTCTTGCTCATATTCCTTATCAGGTCCTGGTGTGCTACAATAATACAGAATACAGTGCAACAAATGCTGTTTATCAGTGTCAAGGGAGGGGGACTTACTGATGGCTATGTTCATCAGCTCTTCAGTTACTGCCCCTGGACCAGTTGTGACCAAGTCCTGGCTGTACCAATAAAATGTTTCGCCCTCAGGTTGCACTACAAAAGTATCCATTTGTCGCTGTGCTTCCATACCCTGCATAGTTGGAACTACTGCTATGCCAAATATCTGCATAAGATCTCTGCCCAAAAGGTTTACTGGGCATTTTGCAGAAACAACAATTTTGCTTTTCTGGGTCATCCCTGAAATAGGGTCAGTTATTGCTATGTTATGGGAGAGTGGCTCCCGATACAGCTGTCCATTAGCTGCTTTCACTAATATGTAATCGAGTGATTCTGAATTTTCTGGTAGTTTGGAAGGATGTATCAGGGTCCACAATGCCCCTGACTCACACAGAAATTTAACTTCCCTCCCCTCTACCAGAAGTGTAACTTCCGGTTTCGTATCTACTAAGTAGAGCTCTAGGCTCAATAATCCTAAGTCTAAAATTTCACTTTCTTCACTATCTGCGATTTACTGCACTTCCTCTATTTCTTCTGTCACATCCTCTACTCCCTCTGTCACATTTGCATTTGTCTTTTCTTGGTTATTCCCTTCTAGTGATTCTTGACTATCATATAGTCAGTCCTCACCCTCCTTATCTTCCATGGCTACCTTCTTGTTTTGCTTGCAATCCCTTGCTAAATGTCCCTTTTTTCCGCACTTAAAACATTCACTCCTTTTCTTTCTCTCTTCAAACTCCTCTGATCGTTTATCAGATTGTTTATTTCCCTGGGCATTTTTCTTGCCCTTTTTCCCGGACTGTACTACAAACTTCTGCTCCATCTTCTATAGAAAATACTTGGGCTTTCTTTTTCTTTTTACTGTTAAAATGCCTTTCGGCATGTCTAGCATATTCAAGTAGTGACTGTAATGTACTTGTACAATGGTCTACCATGTGCTTTGTAATAAAGCTGCTTATAGGCAAAATACTGCCTTTTAAAAATGCATTCTTTAGCTGCTGCTCATACAGGGAATCATGTGTTTGGTCTTCAGGTATCTGCATTACACAATGGTTATTAAAACACTCTAATAATCTAGCATAATATCTGTCAACAGTTTCACCTTCTTGTTGGATGCATTGATTAATGCAAGTCCAGTCTGCCCTAGGCTTCCATTTCTCAGAGATTCAGTCTGTAAGACCTTTTCCTCTGTTATCCAGCTCTGCGTTGCTATGTGGGACTGGCTTACGTTCTGCGTCATGGGGATTCCAGTTGCCACTGATCATGTGCCAATCTGGACCTATGATTTGTCTAACTACTTTTTCTACTTCTTCTCCATTTAAATGATAACTTAACCTCATGCCCTGTAAGTCTTCTAAGAATTTTCTAAAATTAACTTTTGGATGGGGAATTCCCTCTGTGGCTTTCCGGATGTCTTCCGGTGTCCATGGTCTATACCAGGAGAGTTGGGACCTGCCCTTCCTGTCCTGCCTGAGGATTTGGTACTTCTATGAGCGGACATATCTCTTCTTCACTCATAGCTCGTGAATTTTTGTTCATTTGATATAACTCAATATCCCCTCTTAAGTTACGTGTTCAAGGCCTAGTCTCGATGGGATCTCTGACAAACGGTCTTGGCTTCGCTGGGACAGCCGGGTATTGCGGAGGTGGACCAGCTTGTCCACTCACTTCATATTCTGGTAAGGGAAGCAGAAGAGGCGGAGGGGCTGATGCTATTACCAAATTATTGCCCTCTTTATCTAGAAACATTGCTTTTGAATTATTACTCTTTTGTTCCCTACGGTTTGCTTCCTCAATCCACCTGTGTGCCTGAGGAATGCCTAATTGACGTTGCTTTTTTACCTGACCTTTTGCATCAGTTTTAAGCTGTTTGACAAGTTTAATAAGTGAGGATTTTTCTAATTTGCCATCAAATTCATATTTATTAACCCATTTTGTATAGTACCTAACATTGTTGGCACGCTGTAATTGCATATATTTTGCATCTTCAGTTAACGGCGGTTCTTGGGATCTTTTTGTGCACTTATTTCCCATATTGTTCTAATTGTTAAAATGTTATGTAACCCTTCTTATTTTTATGTGGTACCCCGATTTCTCTTTTTCACAGTTTATCTAGAATAACTGCCTACCTATTCTGTTTCCCTGATCTATGACAAGACTGCAATCTTCCTGTCCCTGACTTGTACAAGACAAATCTCCTGACAGACAATGCACATTGAGTCCCTGATCTAAAACAGAAAAAGGTAAATCTCACCTTACCTGAGCCTCCGTGATTGATCATCTGGTTCGAGGAAAAACCATTAACTCATCCTCCAGTTGCAGATCAGAACAGTGGCTGGCCTCTTTTGAATGACAATTCAGTCGGAGGTCTTTCAGAGCAGAAGAACTGATGTGGAATCTTCCCGTATGGTTTCATGCCACCTGGCCCATCTGACATGAGGCGAAGTGAGAGTTTCCGGTCCGAAGGACCAATCTGTCAAAGGAAGAAACAACTTCAAAAAGATCAATACACAGCAGGTTCAGTTTAAGGCACTTTAATTCTTGCAGCAAGGAGACAAAAACGTGCTAATACAGAGTTTGTCTAACTAGAATCAGGAAGTGAAGCCATTCTTATACATTTCTTACAAGACATTGCCTACTAAACTGACGTAATAAATAACAAGTTCTTACAATATTATTTCATAGCAACTGTTTGTCCATGATTTTCTGCTGACACTATCAAGTTTATGAAAAAAATTCCTAAGAAAAACAATGTGGCCTTGGAGACCACCGGTTAGATACAACTTCTCACTATATGATGTTACCATTCAAGGTACTATGGCTAATTTGAGCACAAAGCAAGCACAGATTATAGTACATTTCTTCAAGCAGTCTTTGTTCAACTGTATCTATCTTTTTCTGCAGCTGTGCATGTTCTCATAACACGAACAGAGCTGATTATTCAAGTTCATTAATGTTATAGAAAACAGTATTGTTCTATTCATTATTTTCCTGACCTAGCAGATAATCACCTGCTTCTCAGGAAATTTCCAAAAGGCATAAACATGAATTTTGCTGTGCTAGCAAATACTAGGTCAGAGAGCATCTTGCAGTTTCAGAAAGCATCTCGTAGTTTCATACAAAACTAAGCTGTACATAAAATAGAATGAAATGTGTTAACCCTTTTAGCTTCTAATAAGCACTAAACACATACATTAATACAGATTTTTCTGACACTGTACTATGATAGGTTCATAGGTTCATAGGTAGGTACTAAGCTATTGGCCCTAAGGCCTATATAAGCCTAGCCAAATGGTACCCTGGCTTTTGCCACCCAAGAAAATTATTTTCCTGTGCCCCTGTCAAGCAGAGCCACAGACATGATCCCCAGGGTGAATTTCCTATCTCCCATCCAATCATCAAGATTTTTCTTGAAGAGTGCTAATGAGGAGCTTTGTTTGATATACATAGGTAGTTTGTTCCAGAGTATGGGAAGTCTCTGAGACAAGAATCTATCCCTCCAGCATGTTCTGTTTATTGTGGTGATAAGGTTTAGGTCCCTAAAGTGTGTAGCTCAGAGGGATTGGGATTTCTTTACATGGAGCATGTTCAACAGCTCTGGGTTTGACACAGCTTTGTATGTTAGGCAGAGATCACCTCTGAGTAGGCGATA